>NW_027114465.1:1146888-1172397 GCF_000696795.3 Halyomorpha halys | reverse complement strand
CTTTTTAGGGATTATACAAGTTCAAAGTCCCTTGTTTTCTATCATCTAATGGATTAAAAGTCTACACATCATCGTATAAGTTATAGGATTTACCAGTTCAAAGTACATTATTGTGGTACATGTAACAAATGGTGCCCTGGCACAACTAAGTCACATAACTTAAAATAGGTTGTGGCCATTCCTTCAATATTGTGCAAACTGTAATAAAAAAAAAATACTATCTATCGATATATTCATGTTGTTTTAGAAGCCTTTTCACATATTATTTATTTTAAAGTATACTCGGAATTATTCCAATTAGTTTATAAAATATACTAGGAATCTAAGAAAGATTTCAGTTTGGATAGTTATTAAAGTGAATGTGAAAAAATATTACTAGCTGAAATTTTGTCACTGATTTTTATAAACAATAAAAATTGAATTTTGCGAATGGTTCAAAATTATTTTTTATAATATCTGAAACGTTTATATATGTGGTGAAATTACGTTATAAATGATTGCTTCTGTTTTCATATATGAGAGTTTCATAATATGAACTGAGATTGAGTGCTTCACCCATATCAACCTGCCTACATGAGAATTACATTTGAAAATAAATTACTTTAAAGAATAATGGAAAGGAAACAGACCGATGACTAAAATAAATGATTTTTCCGAAAAATAATGATGAGGTTTGTAACTAAAGCATAACTCAGATTTTTCGAAATAAAAAATTGTTGGCGCATCACAACTTTTACTTGCCACCACACCATGAGTTGAAATAAGTTTGCTTAGAACAGATAGTTTTAGATTATTTACTCTGACAATTTTTTCTCGCACTAATTTTTAACTGAACCCAAATGGAAAAACTTCAATCTTAATAGAAATGATAATATTTTTCTATTACTACCATATCATGTGGACTGAAGACTAGCTCGCCGCCGACACCGAGAACATTAATGAGAATATTCTTTTCAGTCGTGCTCTCCATTAAATTAATTACAACGCCATTAATCCATTACAAAAGACTGATCTACATGACTATTATAAGGCCTATCTGGACATACGGAGTTGAGCTTTGGAGCTCCACTAAACCATCAAATTCCTCCAGAATCCAATCCTTACAGTCCAAAATCCTTCGTAAAATCCTTAATGCTCCTTACTTTGTCACAAATCAAGTCATCCATCAGGACCTCAATATTCCATATGTTGCTGATTTGGCCAGAACCAGATACCGTTCCTTCCATAATAAACTTCTCAACCATCCAAATCCACTTGTTCCTAACCTGGCTTCTCCTTCATTACCTAATAATCCTCCTAGGCGTCTGAAAAGAAGATGGCCTCAAGATCTTCTCCTCTAGAAATGTTATTGGAGTTCTATCAGTGGGTAGATTCTCCACATGTTTTTATCATGTTACTATGTCACCTACAGCAAATTTACTTGTTGTATATATGTGTATACAGTTGTAAATATCAATAAATAAATTATTAAAAAAAAAAAAAAATTAACTATACACTATTATTCATTGTAAAACCAGGAGTGATTTTTTTTGTTTTGATTTTCAATAATGGATAAAATGTCTATAATTTTTCTTAATGTACTTTTTTCACCGTACGTTTTCTCTCAGTTTCTTTTCTTTTTTTTTACCTCACCTACAACGAACAATATCTTTTATTTATACGATCATTCCAATATCTTCTTTGGTTTTCTATGTTAAATAATATATTATCTAAAATCTGTGGCTTTCTGATGGTATATAACACGTCTGTGTTACAACTCTTGTTTCTGGGTATGTTTTAAATCTGAAAAATATAATTATCTTCTTAAATTTAATTATCAAATCCTTCATAGGATCAATTTCATAGTTTATGTTTATCAGTTTTTACAACTAATAAAAATGTGAAGTGAAAATTTATTTGAAATAAACAAAATCAAATATACTTACAAGGACGATTTTTCAAAAATTCATCATTAGGCCTGTAAGATATAGTAATATATATAAGTCAAATTAAAAAGAGGGTTTACTATTAATGACTACCACATAAAGTAAATGACTCTAATGTAGTAATAATAATAATAAATTATTATTATTATCATTACTGTAGTGAAGTAGTTATTAATTGCAATCGATATATTTGGTGATAGTAATAGAAGGATTGAATTGTTTTTATCCCCAGACTGCAGGTTCTTTTCATGTTCCTCAACAGGTTGCTGCTGGGAACAAAGGGTTGCATTTCTCTATCAACTACCAGTTTAAAGTCTAAACCAAAATCTTTTGGTTTTGAATGTTTATTTTTGAATGCCGTCATAATTAAAGGGATGGGTGGGTGAAGGGGCAATTTAACATTTTGGGATTTTTTGAATCTTTAGTGTGGATGAAGGGGTAGGTGCCTATCCATCTAGTGTGAGGTACTCTAACCTCAAAATCCAATGAATAACTCAGATACCTAGGTGTAGAAGGGGTATGTACACTTCAAAACATTACTAGCTCCAATAAAAAAAATTAACTTTGTTTTCTTAAAATTTACTATTTGTATCATAACTTAGGCTTTAGGCGTTAAGTTATGGTTACAGTAACAGAGTAAATTTGATATAGCCGGATTCATACCCGGTGCGCTGTTAGTAGCACAGCGCCTTAATCACAGAGCTACTCCGCTCTCCCCTTCAGTCATGATATAAAATTTTATTTTAGAATAGAAGATCCCTCTTTATTTTTCTACGTACGTTAATGGGCATATTTATAGCCGATATGGCATTTTTAAGAGTGTTGGGATGTCCGTGTAATTTGTTATGGAATCATTTGTTGATGGTCCGTACGTATTCCTTAACAGTTAGCATTTGAAAGTCAGTATGCAAAGCTAAATTGTTGGCGTACTAAGGTGCTTTTGTAATTGTTTCGAATGTTTTAGCTAGAAAAAATTGAAGATTGTCAGTGTAACACGGTTTTGTTGTTTTTTTTGTTTTTTTCCAAACATTTGTGGCGCGTAGTTCCAAATCGGTTTTAGAGGTAAGTGTATGTATTCAAGTTGTGATTTTGATTGAAGAAAAGAAGTCTGATTCTGTGATTTAGAGCTAGTCTCATTGTTTAAATGTTTTTTAATAATAATAGATATTTATATTATTTTAAAAAATACAACAAATGATGGCTTCATAAATAAAGAAAAATGAATGGATATAGTTAATAGTTCTGTTATAACCCTTAAAAATATAGCACTTTATAAGAACGAAAAGGGATTATTCTTATTTTTTTCCATTTCATTAAACCCGCTAATTGTAGGACTACTGTTTCTAGTCACGCAATGTTATCACACTGCCTGTAAAGCGAATTATATTGTGCTGTCTTTGCTTCGAAGTGTCCCTTATCGCAAGTGATGTCAGTTCTGTGGTTCCATTTCGGTAATGCCTTCCTGTGACCACACATTAGCGAAGAGGTCTCTTCGGAATAGACCAAGTTGGCTAACATGGAAGATGAGAATTACATGGAACTTGGGCTACATTGGTTTGGGAATATTCTGCAGTTTAATGTTTCTTCCTGTGGCTGAGTTATAAAACGTTCGGCAAAAAAAAAAAAAGAATATATATTTAATAAAGCAATGTTAGGATATTTCCTACATCTATAAAACAGCTGAAGTATTAGGTAAGAACATACTGATCGATATAACGGGAAGCGATCTGTCCAAGATCTCAATCAACCACTGTTTTTCCCTCAACACGTTGTAGGTAATCTCTTTCGATGGATGATCTTCCAATCCCATTCAAGATAAAATACAGAATAAATTTTTTTTCATGGCTTAAACTTGGATAGAAGTGATGCAAAGTCCTACTCTTTTATCTGAACCGATTCCCAACGATTCACTTCATTGGATGAATCGGTTCTCTAGAACGATTATTCAATTTATACTTTTATTTTTTTTTCATATAAATAAAGGAAGACCTTTTTATCGAAAAAAATCAATTCCTAAACTTTGTATTTTTTCCGCAAAAACTTTTGTTTTTGAACAAAATAAACTATTAGAAAAAATCAAATAATTTTTTTTTTTATTTTGATGAATAAAAAACATAACATAGATATTTGAAAAAGTGGTTTTGTATCATAATTTTTCTAGGTCGAAATGAGTTCAAAATTAAAATAAAGCTATTTTAATTATCCAAGCTTACATTTATCTTATATGATAAATAAAAAAGTTCCTTTGCTTACTTTGACTAAGTTAACACAATATTTACTCCTTTCCTCCAGTTTGTATCGTTACCTACAAGTCACACAACTTTGCAAGTATACAAATAATTAGATATCTTCAACTTCTCCAGCGCACCTACATAGCTTGATTTGAATAATTGCTTCGCCATAAATAAAAAAATAAGAACTATTAGTCTGTTAATAAAACATAACTTATTTTGCTGATGTAGTTCTGAGGTTTCAGTAACTTTCATAATTTACACAATGCTTTACTCTGATTACGGATCGAAAAAAGTTAGTACAAACACTAAATTCAAATTTAATTTCAACTCAATGTACATGACCACTAAATATATATTTCATTAGAATAAGTATTGAGTGAGTTGTGATAAGTGAGTTGCGAGCCTACCTTCTACGCCACAACCCCTGATGAAGACCTGAAACTCAGGTCGAAACGTCGGCATAAAATAAATAAATATGGTTTTGTTTATTTATGTTGTTCTTTGCTGACCGCACCCCCCGACAAGCTTCTCTAAACATTAGAATAAGTATTGTTTACATCGGGACCTCCTAGTGCCGTACTTCAGGTACCCTGATTGTATTTTGAAATTATATATAATTAGTGTGGAACAAAGGGGTGTTGAAATTGTGAAACCTTTTCTGTCAAAAGCATGCATATAGTTTCTTTATTCAAATTTAATTCCCTGAAGGGGCAACAGGGGTTGGTGTGTTTGTTTAGTAATCATTTTGATTATATGATTTAAGGACATAACTTAGGTGGTCTCATAGATTATAATATTGGCTTATCTGAGTGACTATGTTGGAAGTTTCGCTGTCGCGGTCACTTCTGTGTCTGATTGGAGCTTCTCTCGTCCAGATAGACTAATAGGCGAAACGGTGAAGACCATGTACACTTCGCTTCAGGAGTCCGGAAGAACTCATTCTATCGCGGAGGCTGGCCAGATAGTCCTCAGCTGTAGCGTGGTAGTAGGGGCAGTCCAGGTTGTATATTGCATGCCACGATAGATAATTTGGGCGGCATCGCAGGGGCGGCGTCTTCGGGGTCTTCCGGTGTACGCGGCAAGGGGGGCATCAGAAAATGAGACCCCCGATCCCGACTTTATACAAATTCAAAAAGAACCGAAAATATCGGATACTTAAATCCGACAAGTATTGTACGTTATAATCATGGTCCACATTTCATTATTGTATGTCAGTGCCGATTGTCCCCTGCTGGTGCTGTCCAGGCCATTCCATTTTTTTAAAATGTAAAATTCACATTTTTGTGTAAATTAGACAATGTAGTAATAAAAGCGAAAAAAAAATTATTCGGGACCTTATAGGCAATGAAGGACTGAAGGGCATGGGCACTTATTAGCTGTAGTGATGGAATGTTTTTATTTTCTTATATATTTTTTTTTTTAATATTCTTTGCTATTATGTATTACGATAATTATCATATTAATTTATTTATTTTAGCAGCTGTAACATTTCTTTATTATTATTGTTATCTTTCCACTTTATTAATACTTTATCTATTTTTTTAAAAATAATTTTGTCATGTATATATAGAATGAATGAACACTTAGAGATCTAATATTCATTGAACAACATATTTTAATATTCTTCAATAAATAAAGTATCTTTAAAAGCTACAGTTAGATTTCAATCAAAAGGTTTCAGTCAGAAAAATCAAAAACTTAGTTCCGTTAAAATTATCCTTTTATAAAACAAAATATAAATTTTTGACTCTCTTAATTAGAGAATTTACCGACTCGAAGTGAATTTTGATTCTTTTGTTTGAATCACTTTAGACCATTTTTCAGAGGAATCAACTCTGAATCGATTCATGTGTCACCTGTCCATGTCCAGTCAAGAGTCCTATCCCTAATGCATCGAGTGTCTTGATCGACTGATTTTTCAATAATTACCTGAAGGATACATTTGTTTTATATATGTGATATGCAAAGAATGACCCAAACATGGATAAATCGTTTACAAAATTAAAATTTGTATCACTACAACCCATGGAGGTTCAGGGGTTCAGTACTTAGTAAGAAATTACTTTTACTAGACCAACGGTTGTGCAAAGAGGTGATTTGGTCAGAATCACAGATTTTTTACCCAATTAAGGGTACCAAATTTATGAGGCTAGGTGGACCCCAGGAGGACTCCAGAACCCACAGAAGTTGACTCATGGCTACAGTGTAACAGAAAATAATTTTCTATCCTGCCGGATTCGAACTCGGGTCCTTGTAGTTAGTAGCCTCGCGCCTTACCACGGTGCTACTACGCTTCCCCATATACAAAATATGGTTTGTTTTTTCGGGATATTGTTCTAAAAATACGACCTAAGGAACTGTCAGCAAGTCGGTGCCTTAGCCCTATCGATTCACCTCAAACCGTGGCTATAAGCCTAGGTCGGTGACTAAGTGGATTATGTGCGAGGAGTCAACTTGATTAACTCGTCACCAGGACACAATATCGGGCTCCCAGATGTATCATATCTACTCGCCACCCGTCATTCATATCCCTATCGGTGCACCCTGTTTTTTTTTTTTTTGTAAAACCTTTTTGGTTTTTTTAGATGTGCTAACCAAAAAAATTAAACTTTTTTACACCAGGGAGCGGTACTATCAATCACTTTGCAATCAAGTTGCAGAAACTTATCTTTTTTTCTGAGAAAATAATATAAAATCAAATTGATTATCAATAGCGATCTTGTATGCAGTGATTCGATTTTTTTTACAGAAATTTTAAATTAAGCCATGCTTGTTTTTCTTCCTGGCCCACTAGTCGGAGAGAGATCCTTCATCCCTCTATTTTTGTATATCCTCTCGAGGCAGGATCAATATAGCGAGTTGGAGTTCCGTTAAGAACTCTTCACGTTGAATAGCCCAAAAGTCTGTGCTATTTTTCTGAGAATACTCAAAAATGTTAGTTATAATAGTCAGATAAAATCTGATATTAGTAAGAGGATTTAAGTGCAATAAAAAACTAAAAATCGTGCAATAAAAAACTAAAAATCGTGCAATAAAAAACCCGAAATGTGCATAATTGTGTGGTGAAAACTCAGAATCTGTATAAAAAACCTAATTCCAGCAATAATCAAGTTTGATTCATAATATTAGTATACTAAAAGCTTACCTAACCTGGTTTAAATTAAATTCAACTCGCTAAACACTCCCAATATTTATCTAAACATTCATAAAAAACTAAACTCTCCAAAATTGAATTGAAAAACTAAACTCAAGCCCTGGGGTACCTCCAGGCGCAAATGCCGTAGAGAGCAGGTCGTACTGACCAGGCTGAGAATAGGTCACACGAGGCTCACCCACTCCTATCGTATTTCAAAAGAAACGCCTCCGAACTGCCAGTATTGCAACAAAAATTTGACATTTGGCCATATTTTCCAACAATGCCCATATTTCACATCACACCTCAATTGCTTAGGATTAAACCCAGATATTTCAATAACCCTCGGAGATGATGATAAAACAACAGAATTAATGTTTCAGTTTTTAAAATCAAAAACTTTACAGATAATAATGTAACATTGAACGGAAAAAAAAAATTAAAATAATAAATAAATACTAATAAAATTTTTAAAAAATCAATGAAATTAAACAAATATTAGCAAAATTAAATAAGGTATAAATGGCGTTGATGACCAATGATGTTTTGCACCACTAAACAAAAACAAACATTAAACTCCTTTAATTAAAAACTCAAAATTGTGTCCATAATTAAAGAGCTATGAGGAGTCTAATTGTATAAAATAATTTTATATTTCTATTATGAACGCTGGAACCTCAATTTTAAATTTATATACAAGACTAGTTTGTAGAAAAGAGGATTTAAAAATATTCATCTAATCATAGTTCCCTTTTTTATTTCTCCTAAAATTTCACAAGACATGTTCTTCAGCTTAGCTATTCAATTGTGCATTTACATAACAATATACCTTTAGCCAAAAAACTAACAGGTAGAAAGTCAATGTAAAAAAAAAACTTTTAAAAGTTTGATTAAAAATCAAAGATGCATATTCATATTAATCAGAACAAATTATTTGTTTTTTAATTTTTATTTAAAATAATAAAAATATGAACATAAATATAAAAATAGATAATATGACATAATAATAATAATAAATATGTAAAAAAAAATTGAAATTTCTACTATTCACAACAACCAGACGGAAGAATGAAGGGCTAGAGGCGTACTAGGAATCAAAAGTTTAAAAAATAACACTAAACGTTCTCTATAACGAAGCTTATTCTAGAGAGACATTTCAATAGTTACCTGAATCCGCTGGTCAATACTGTTTTAAAAACTTTCATCATGTATTGTTTTTTTCTAGGTTGAATTCTAGCCTTCATGTTGGCTCATCAGAATGGCCTATTCATCCTTTTTCTCTCAGTCCGCTAGTGTTCCTCAGGATAGTATCCTCGGCCCCATTCTCTACACAGTCTATATAGCTGACATTCCAACCAATCCTAGCACTATCCTCACAACTTACGCTGATAACATATGTGTGCTCGCTGTCAATAATAACTCTCTAATTTCATCTTAAACTCTCCAATCCCATATCGCAACACTGGAAGGATGGTGCCGTAATTGGAGGATCAAAATAAATCAAAACAAATCCCATCAAATCACCTTCACCCTACATCATAAAAACCTACTGACTGCCCTTCAATATAGTTTAATTATGTTGCCCTTACCCCTGTAGAACAGATTAGCTACCTTGGACTACATTTGGACAAACGGCTAACCTGGAATCCTCACAAAAGACTGAAAAGACAGGAACTGCACGAATCCTTCGTAAAATTATCAACGCTCTCTACTTTGTCACAAATAAAATCATCTATAAAGACCTTAATGTTCCATTTGTAACCGATCTATCCCAAACCAGGTATCAACCCCTCCATTATAAACTCCCTAACCATCAAAACCTTCTAGATTCTAACCTTGCTTCTTCCTCTATTCTTCACAATCCTCAGAGGCACCTGAAAAGAAAATGGCCTCGAGATCTTCTAGTGTAACAATATGCAATTTACTACTGTATTTACACAAATACACTTAAGGATATTTGATGTAATGTAAAAATGGAGTGATATAGGCATACAGAGTGCTATTAATGGGTAATATCTCTATCAGCCTATATCACTCCATTTTTACATTACATCAAATTTCCTTAAGTGTATTTATGTAAATACAGTAGTAAATTGCAATAAATAAATCGAGAAAAAAGAACGCATAACATAAGAAAACAATTAATCCATTTAAAATTTTTTTTTTGAGAAAAATCAATTTTTTTTTTAAAAGTATATAATGTGTAAAAAAACATGTGGAAATTAATATCGTTTGCTTTTCTCAGAATTACATCAACAGGAGAATAATGAGTATAATTATTTTGAGTAAATGGAACATCAAAGGTCTTTATATTATGAACAGAAATGCTAAAATTAATGAGTTTTAAAAGTTCAGGGCAGTTAATTTTAATATTTAACAATTGCTGTAGGAATACCCGGTTACATAAATACCTTTACAAGGTATCATAAATAACGTCTTTCGTTCCATTAAAACTGATTGCGTATTTTTATACATCTATCATTGAATGAAATTGGAATTAATGTCTTTCATAATAGCACACCATAGGGGAATCAACAAGTATTCATTACTAAATCTATCATCTGATAAGTATAATTTAATAATGATTGTTTTTACTGAATTATTCTTAGTTTTTTAATTTGCCTTATTCCTGGATCGGATCATTTTTTATAAAATAGAGCGAATTAAAACAAATATAAGAAAGATCTTTTGAATTTGAATCTGATAAAAATAACAATGTATAATTAATGAAATGCTTTAAATATTTGTTTGGCAATAACTGGTTATTTAAATAAGATTATACATGTATGAATATGGCATTATCACCAACCGGAATCTTAATGAGGAGATTTGATCTTTTTTTTTTAATTTATAATTAACAATCTTTACTTATCATCATCTTTTTATTTTATTTTATATATTTTGATCTTTACAAAAGCTAACATGAAATTTTAACATTAGATTTTTTTATATAAATTTAATAGTTCTAAATGAGTTAGTGATGATGATAAAAATAATGCGATATATATCAAATGTGAATCGCCACAAACCTTGAAGGATCAGTACTTTGTAAGGAAGTATTGTTATGGGAACAATTGTAAAGAAGAGAAGATTTGTTCAAGATCTTTATAGAGGCTGGGTGGACAACAGTTCTCCCGAAGCCACAGGGTTGACTCATGGCTACCTTGACAAAATAAATAATTATCTGCCCCAGCCGGATTCAAACCCGAGTTAGTAACACCAACATACTCACTGAGCTAACCTGGTCCATATATATACATATATCTTATGTTTTATGATCGGTTGATTAATAAGGTGTGTTTATAGCATTTCAATATATTCTGGCAGGGTTGCTTGCGATTAAAGAATGTTCCTTTTAAATATAATAAAATAATTAAATTGTTAAAATTCATTATTAATGACATTGGTGGCTGTTGAGAAACACTTATCGAACGCGCACCAATATTTCTATACATGATTATAGAACCAATATTAGAAAAGTATGATTTTATTTCATTTTTATTTCTTTTGTTTAGCTTTAAATAAAATATTTTGAATTTCTTTTGAAATCGCATCCGATACTATCTGGTATATCCCAAATATGTATTAATTCAGAACATTTTTCGCCACCACTCAAATTGCTCCGTAAATCTTTTGATAGACCGCATACCTGATCTGAAATTGAGCATTTTCAACATAGAAGGTTTTAAATATTTTCACTTGTAAATATTCATTATTTAACTTGATATTAAAATTTAAAACCACAAAATTGGTTAGGGATAATATTTTATTAATCTGACTATTGACGTTAATTAATTTAAATATCAATCCTAGTTAGGGTCTGTTTATTAGTTGGATCAATTTAAGATCGCTTTATTTATTGATCGTTATGATCCAGCATTAATTTTTTTAAAGTTTTTATATAATCTATTATAATGTGAACCACTACAACCAGTAGTGTCAGGGGTTCAGTACTTTGAATGGAAGTACTGGTTTTATAACAAGACTTAGTAGTCTATATATCTCCTAAGTTTGACTAATACGATGATATAACATTTTAAAATTTTTTATTATTTATCAATAAGGGAACGATAAATTTTTCATATTAATATTGTAAAGATAATTTAAGAAAATTACGAATAAAAATTGCCATTGTAATAAAAATATATTTTAAATTAATTAAATATTCTGAACAATACAAAATAAAAACATTTGTTTTGTGGTCTTACATTTGGTTCCTGTGGGCTATATACTAAAAAAAAAATACCGTAATTTTCGAAAACAATTGCCTATTCTTTACCGATTATGTTAGTTTCGGAAATTCATCTGATACTCAATACTGACTTTTATTCAGTAATTTAGCCAGGTAAAACTCAGAATATGCTGTAATTTTTTAAGATTATGGTATGCATAAAATGTATATAATCTCGAATAGGTATAGTTTTATTGACACGTTTTGCTTTGCCCCTTCAATAGGTTAGAGGTATTATACCGCATTACTGATTGGAGTTGGAAATCTGTAAATTTTACCAATGAAGGGGCAAAAGCTGTTCCAAAAGGAAAAAATCAAATATATGTTAATAATATAATTTAAATAATAATTTTTAAATTTTAATTTCATCCGATCTTGTCACGAATAATATTGACATTCAAAAATAGATATGTATGTACATTTAGTGTTTAGATTCTGTTTGATTTTCAGCTTTGATTTCAATAAAGAGAGAATAGTTACTTTAGTCATACGTTTAGAGATTTTATACATTTTTTTTAATGATTTTTTAGCAATCATCAACAACTGTTTTTGTTGTTTTTAGTGAGTAGTATAAGAATTATATATTGTTAAACGTTGTAAATACAAAGTTTAATAGAAAATATTTGTAAACAAATTTTAATTTTATAGAATTTTTATTGTAAATTAAAGCTTTGTTACAATTTCGTTCCTTAGAATTTTTTCATTAAAATTGATCAGCATTTGCAAACGTGCATATGCAGCTGCTGAAAATTATATTTTTTTTTTAACATTACCAATTTTTAGTAAAAGGGTGAATTAAAAACAATTGCATATTTTCATATTTTTACAGAAAAAGTCACAAAAAAAAAAATCTTTATTAGTAGCTGTAAAAAAAATTCAGACAAAAAATTATTGGCAAATAATATTGTCGAAAAAAAATATCAGAGAAAAATATCTAAAGAATAAAATTATAACAAAGGATAAATTTAATTTAAATTTTTCAGATCAGGTGAAATACAAAATACAATCTCCTAAAAATGGTTTCATTTCTCTATTGTACAGAATAACAACTGTATAAGAAAAAACAATAACAATCAAATTAATAATCTGTAATGTATAGCCTTCATCTGACCATATTCTTTTGGAATGCCTAAGTTGGTGGGTTTCAAATTATTTTGAATGTATTGAATTAAATGTGAATTGACGATTAATTGAAAAAGGGTGTGTTAGATCAATATTATTTGAATAGTGTTTTCAAATGAATGTTAAATCACTTTTTATATAGCTGAATTATTCATCTGTATTAGTAACAACAAATGTTTTGCACTAACCCAAAAAGTTCGTGTGATGTTCGAATCCAAAATACAATGCCGCTTTCAGTAGAAATTTAATTCTTTTGAAAACTACTTTTTTTTTTATTTACAGGCTCCAATATTTAGAAACATTCGTGAGTGGTCTCTTTGTGAATGTAGCGTGTCTCTGATAATCGATGCTTCATTTAATTTGCATGTGATCACAGTAGTGAGGCAGAAAACACTTATTCCCCGCATGGTATTACAGGAATCCCTTCATCAAAAGCTATATGGCAGTTTTTTGTTATAACCTATTGACTGATAGATGATAGATGATATTTTAGTATTGGCTTATAAATTGAATCGTTTAACATTCAACATGTAATCATGCGTAGTGATGTTATGTGAAAGAGTTTGGGCCAGATACTTCTAAATCAGGACAACACTCGGTAAGTTATTTATTTTCCATAGAAAGATGAATCATTATTTCACCTACATTATCATTACAATGTAAAGAAATATTATTTGGACTAATAAATATTCGAAATAACTGGAACTGTAGAAAAGTGAGTGGATCATCCAACTTTCACTTATATCTTGATAATGGATCTAATTCCTCATTGCTTACAATAAATTTTTGACTTATTCTGAACTCTACTAGGGTTAATATTTACAATAATTATGATAATAAAGTAATAATAAAATTAATATTCTAGAATTTCTCGAGGTTAAGACAACGAATATAAAATTAATTTTAGCCAAGAATACAACATTTTAACAATAGATAACAAAATCGTGTACATATAAATACGTACCAGCTTTTTCTGGTTTAAACTCCTGTCTCTATTTTTGTCCTTTAATTATTTATTTAACTTTTAAATATTATTCTTTTATCCGTTTCTTATTATTGCTAAAAATAGGAACTGGTCGTTTTTTTTTTCACAGAACGGCCTTGGAGGCCACGCGATTAGCATTACTTTTGGCTTATATCTTGTTATTGTATTTCCTTTCCTTACATTTTTACCTTATTGTCTCTCCATGCCTTAGTTTTTTCTTCGGTCCACGCGACCCCCATTTTCAAATTTCTCTTTCCCATAAGAACCTTGATTTCCTTAAGTCTTTTCCTATATCTTTCTCCGTCCAGACAGTCCTGGTCCGTTATTCCTAGTCTTTCCGTTTCTTCCTTCATCTGTCTGATGTATCTTCCTTAGCTTTTGTATCCTCGGATTGAACTGATCATTTATTATAAATAAGCAAAATTAAAGGCACTTATGAGGATTTTTTTTTCAAAGCCCCTATTTGAAATATTGTTTTGTGTTTAACAGTGTCTGCGTAGTGGGGTTTTGTTTTTATCTGAAACGTTGTTACATTTTAAAACATGAATGTAGTGAATGAGTATTGATTTTATTTAAGTTAATCTGTGTGATATTTAATGGTATTGGGGCATACCACTAGTAGGAGTTAATGATCTTAAAAACTGAGTATAAATCCAAGACTATTTAAAATATTTACAGATTGTTAAAGTGGCTATAATGCTGACTGTTGCCACCGCGCTGGTTGCAACGTCTGGAATAGAGGTTTGGGCTGATATTTCAACGAGTCCAGGAATTTAATATGCCTCCTCCTGATAAAGTGCAGAACCGTTGGGACATCCAATTATTTGTGAAGAGTCGGCGGTTTTTCCTTCTTCCATACTGCAGTCCGTACAATCTTCAGCAGTATGGAATTTTGGAAATTTTGAAGGTGGCGCTGTGTACCATCGTTGAGGTGGATGAACTAGGGAGCACTGTATAGGAGCGCTGGACGGAGTATGCTCTTGTAGACTTGAAGTTTTAACCAGAGGGAAAGGGTTGATGATGTTAGGAGTGGTGTTGGAGGTAGGATTTCCTTCTGACTGTTCTTGTTTTTGATATAGAAGGGTACAAAAGTTTAGATGTTGTGTCGTCAATTTTAGAAGGATGTGTTTTTAAAAATTTGTTCATTAAGCCCTGTTATACTATTTCAATGAGAATAAAACTTATTTGATATTAAAGTTAACTTAATCGTACATTGATTTACTGAGTTTAATAAAAATTGTTAAAGTTGCTATTGAGGAATTCCTAAAAACATTGTGAAAAAAGTGGCATTTTCGATTGTTCAATTTTAAGAAAGAGGTTGGAACATGCCAAACATAAACATACTCTTTTTATATAAATTCAGTTTTGCAAGACTTTCGTTTTTGAGCTAGGCTGTTTACACACACACATACGCCGCACTTTCAGTCACATGCACGCAAGCCACACACTCACACACTTTCCTACACTTGGTTATTTGAACTCACGTTTATGAGACTTCCGTTCTAATCTAACACCATCTAATAAGCGAGGAGAGGCAATGGAGGATACAATAAATGCCTCACAGTCGGCCAGTGCAAGCGATCCAATACTCCAATAACGTGGGGTCGCAGATGTCACTTTTGTAACTAAAGTTGTTATCGAAGAATCCCTTCCGGTCCAGTTTCAAGCCACGAATGTGACTGTAATTTGGCCTTGTGGATCTCACTGCAGCTCTGCTCCAGCAGGATCGAAATCTACATCCATAATTGACCAATTTAGGTGGGTTTTTTCTATCAACGATTTTAAGGGAAATTGGGTAATTTTGAATATTTTCTTGTTTAGACCGGGGTATTTTAAAAAGTTTTAGATTTCATTTTCATGATCAGTTATTCAACGCACACTTCTCTTCAAAATAACATTTAGTTCGTTTAAAGTGGGTGATTAAAGTCCGAAATATCATATTAACAGACATTTTAGTACAAGAGGCGGGAAGAAAAAAAGGCAGTTATCTCCCCACAATTTTCGATTACTTCAATAAAAACTATGTATAATTAATAGTCAAAATTGATGAGTCTGCCAAGCATAGATAGGGGGATTAAAAAATGGCGGTTGTTTCAAAACCTTAAAAAAACATTGATTTTTCATTCGGAGCTCTATATATTAAAAACTACCAACAACACTAGAAAATCTAAGAGAACATTGTTTAAAGAAGAGTTAATTTGCTGAAATATTAGCCCTAAAAGAGCTATTTACGCCCAATAGTTTTTTAAAAAGCAAAATTTCTTTAAAATCTACTGAAAGATTAGTAGTTAGTTAATTTATTTTGAGAAATCTATATCTCAGGAACTATGTGACGTACAGATGTCTTTTAGCACTCAAATTAAAGCTAGTTAAATGGACTATAAAGAAGTTTATGACCTTTGGTCGACTTTACCTTTGTAGGAATAGTAATTTTCATGATATTTGCAAACATAAATTGATTTATAATTGTTCGGACAATAAATTTGATTTATGAAAAACTTTATTTCAGAAACCATTGGACGTACTGATGTCTGCCAGCGCTCAAATTAAAGCTAGTTAAATTTACTACAAAATAGTTAATTATGTTTATCAGTGTAGAAGTAGTAGTTTTTATGATATTTGACAAAATAAACTCATAAAATGTTAATTTCTTGTTGCTCATATAAAATGTTCAATTTTTGAAAAAATATATCTCTAGATCCATAAGACAAACATATGTCTGCCAACATTCAAAATAAATAAAATTTAACTTACTATAAAGTAGTTTATGAGACTTATTTTCGTAGGGGTAGTAGTTTTTATGATATTCACGTATGAATATAAATTTGGCAAATGAAAATTTGTCTGTACAACTATAAATCAATTTATTTTAACAAATTTCATGTAAACTACTACTCCTACGAAAATAAACATCAGAAACTACTTTATAGCTCATTAAACTAGCTTTAATTTGAGTGCTAAATAAAAATAAAATAAAAATAAGCTATTAAAGATAACAGATTTTTCTTTTAATAATATTTACTCCTTCATAAGAATATAATTCATAATTTTTATTACCGTAATAAAAATATTACCACTACTGAAAAATTAAAGTTTTTTTATCATTTTCTCCGTGGTCTACGGTATGAATAAAGTATAAACCAGTCTTATAAAAAATATTTATTAAAAAAGTTCATATAAACTGAAAGAAGCACATTTGGTATAAACTGTAATTCAATAGACGGTTAACGACTTGGGGTTTGTAATAAGGCGTTTTTATCCGGCAATAACTGGTCGGGTAGGCTACCTGACATTTCCTTTAGTACTCTTTTGAACTGAACCATTTTACTCTACGATATTTATGGTCAACAGATTCATTTGAGACGATATCTATCCATTTGGCTAAACACTCTTTAAAACTCCTTTTGTAAGGCCAATAATATTGAATACAATATATCCTTATTGTCTACTAACGGTCCCAGTTTGAACTTGATACAAACTCAATAATATTGACCGCTTAAGGGAGGGAGTGGGCCTAACACTCAACGCAAGTGAACCATGTGCCTTAGGCTCCCTCACGTGGTTCTTTGCTTCAGTAGTAGAGGAACATCTGAGTGAGGCCAACACCATATCCGCTCTACTAAGAAGAAATTTTTTTTTTGTAATTCCTGGATTTATAATAAATTAATTGTATTCTAACTTAACTGAAAACGATAGTCAACTGCTTGATTTTAAAATATTTCAATACAAAATTTTTAACAAATATTACTTTTCCAATACTAAAAACATTTAGCCTTAACACTATTGATACCGATTAAGCTATTTAGCAACCCGAAAATATTATTTTTAGCAGAAAATATACGACTTTTACATTTTTACTTTAATTTTTGTAGGATCTAGGACTACTTCTGGACAAACAATTAACATTGAATACAAGACTGAAATGACAGGAAACTGTTCGTCGATTCCGACTATTTCAACATTTACTAGGCAAACGGTCTAAACTTCCAATTCACTACAAAAAGACTGATATACATGGCTATAATAAGGCATATCTGGACATACGGATTTGAGCTTTGGGGCTCCACTAAACGATCGAATTCCTCTCGAATCCAATCATTGCAGCTTAAAATTCTTCTTAAAATCCTTAATGTTCCTTACTTTGTCACAAATCAAGTCATCTACCAGGATCTCAATATATGTTTCATATGTTGCCGATAATGCCAGAACCAGATACTAATCCTTCCATAATAAACTTCCCAACCTCCCAAACCCACTTGTTTCTAACCTGGCTTCATTACCTAATAATCCTCCTAGGCGTCTAAAAAGATCCTTGAGGTCTTCTCTTTTAGAAATGTTATTGGAGTTTAATCAATGGGTGGATTCTCCACATGTTCGTATCATGTCATTTCATTACTAACAGTAAATTTACTTGTAATATGTATATTTTTATACAGTTGTAAATAACAATAAATAAATTATTAAAAAAAAAATTAGGTCTTATTGTCGTACCAAGACACAGTAAGTCAAATCGTACATTTGGGATAACAAAAGTAAAAAAAAAAGATTATATTTAGCTCTTAGAACTGATAAGTGTGTATACAGAAATGATTTCTTCATTTATATAGGAAAGTCGAGACTTTTTTTCTATTCATTTAGTAAATTACATCAAATAAGGTTCGATAAGATGAAATCTACCAAAATAACATATAAAAATGATAAACGTAAAATGAAATTAATCATTACATTTTGACAACTAGGGCGCTGTGGAGGCTAGTACAATTTATAAGCTAAATCAGGGCAATATGAACTTATCTCTAGTGATACAACTAATAATTTAATTAATAATTACAAAATTAAAATAAAGTAAAAAAATAAAATATTAATTATTAAAAAAAATAAATTAAATTAAATAAGGAATAACTGACAGGACTTTAAAGTGAATAATAATGCTAAAAATTATAATTAATTAATATAAGTGGATTAATATAATAACGAGAACAAAACAAGATGATATGAAATACGATAAAAATAAGATTTCATTAATATCTAAAACTAAGCACACACAGACATAGCTGATTATAATCGTAATATAGTGAATAATTATGTAGAGTTAAGAAAAAATACAGGCAAATGTGGTCATCCGGTGAATCAAAATCAGTAATTGGGAATCGTAGAAGCAAAAAAGTATCCAGTCAAATATTTCATTTTTAGTTTCTGGTTGATTTATTTATTAGTTCTTATGGTAAGGGATTGAACAGATATGGTACCATATAGTTTGAAGTACATTTACCAAATATATTATCATAGGGTGATTCAATAAAAAAAAAAAGTTCTAACATTTTTAGATATATTATTACTTTTCTAAATAAATTACTATCCATAAATTTTAAGATAGTTTTGTAAAAATAAAATACTTTCGGTGGTAAAGTACGAAGATTTTTAAGATTTTCTGCTTTATCACGGTGCGCTATTGTTCTTAGTGTTCGATGCTGTAGATTTGCAAGTTTTTATAAATTACTATCAGCATTGGTACCATAACAATCGATCTCATTTCTTAACATCGATTAAAACAATGTTTTGTAAAACATTAGTAAAGCTTCTCTATTGATTACAAATTGGAGGTAATAAATTTTATATGAGCTTACTCTTAATTTATTTAGAACATTTACTGTTTGGTTTCAAAGAAAAAGCATTATCCACAGTAACACCTAGATATTTTTATTTTTTAACAACATTTAATGTTTTAGAGCAACATATTTTTATATTATTAATATTAGAGAGAGTATCCAGTTAGTCATTGGATTTAATTTCGGGGTCGTCTACAGAAGGCATATGAGGTGATTTTATCAACAAAATAACTGTTTTACCTTAGTTAACTATGAAACCTTTGTCACGAGCCCATTTAAAAAAATTAGAATAGTCATTTTGGGATTTTTCTTCTGGAAAGTTGTGTTTTATACTTGAATATTTATAAACAAATCCAGGGTTTGTAAATGTCGATTTCAAATATTAGCCACTTTTTCAATGTTGCTCGATTTCACAATTTTTTTTTATCAATGTTTCCTCTTACCGTTTTGTTAAATATTTTAAATGTAAGACCGTCGCTAATTCTGAGTTTTAGGGAGCGGGTGGCCTGGTAAGTCTTCCCTTATATTATTTTAGGGGGTTAAAATATTGAGATAAAAATTATGTAGTTAATAACAATTTGTTCCTCAGGAGAATGAGTGTAAATGTCACTTTTATCATATTCAACGAAGCAGTGGACATAACAGAAAGCAATGATAACGGTTCATAAACTGGATAACTTAAAAAAAAAATAACAGAACGAATTTCTTTCAAGTTAAATTTAAAATAAAATTTTACAATTGATATAAAACCTTCATTTATTTAAAACATTAACCAATTATTGATGTAATTTTGCTATCTGATTGCCCTACTGATGCAAAACGTTGCCACATGCTTTGTAGAAGAAGCTAAACAAATTAAACAATTGGCTCCTATAAGTTTCTTTCTACGTACCATATTATTTTCAAATCCCCCTCCCGAAAGTTTTAGTTGCAGACGAAATAACTTATTTTTCCAATTTAGATTTAGGCCTCTCTTGTTTTCTACTTGTTTTAGAAGTTCTGAATTTCCGAACGGAAACATTTAAACCGCAGTTGAACTGTTCATTATTTTAGAATTCTTTCTCATCGGGCTAGCGTTACATCCCTGGAATTTTCTACTCTACATTGAAAAATCAATAAGGTTGGAACGGTGAACAAGAAGGAATGTAGAAATTAGGGCTGAAGGACGTATTCCTACCAAACTCAACAAGACTTTGACAGTTGCTGAGTTAGATATCAAATCGAATTGTATTTTTTTTTTTTTTTATAAATAAATAAAAAAACATATTTATTCTATTTTGTGAAAAATTATTTATTGATGAAATTAATAAAAACTTCTTCACAGAATATGTCTGATGATTACCAGGTCTGAAATGATAGTTAAAAAATATATTTATCAAAACTTTAAATGTTTTTTATGACTGCAAAAACGAAAAGTCGAAAAAGTTTTATAGTATTGATTTATTTTAAATTTGATTAAAATAATAATAAAGTTAATAGTGTTATTAAAATAATAACACCTCATTATGAAAATGCCTATAACATGCCAAATATATATACTCGGAAACAGATTTGAGCGTGTCATCATTAGAAATCATCTAAAATTTAAAAATAACTACTTAAATTATTTGAAAAATATATTATAATTCTAATAGTTAGGTTATGATTTTGAAATAAAGAGAAATCAATAAGACTGTTTCATTTTCTTTTAAATCAGAGAAATTATAATAGTTATTTTACAATTAGAATTATAGAGTTATAGACATAATTTTTCCAATACCTATTTCTTTTTATTGTTTAAAGAGATTATTTCCTAGATTAAAACGTTATTTTTCTAGGTTTTGTTTTTTCGTTGCAGAGTGTGTAAGTAAACTGTGACATGTTGTAATATGTGACAGGTAAAAATTTCAATGCAAATAATTTTTACCAATCTATGATTTGTATATAAAGATAATTTATCAATTCATGTTAGCTCATGTCTATGTTGATTTAATTATTATTGGTTTTCATCATAATGTCTAATAATTAATAATTTAACTTTCTGTCCGGATATTGGAAATAAACATGAATAATGTAATTTATTGGTTAATTAGCTCAGTGGAAAATGAATCATTAAAAATTATTTTACCCTACATTCTTGTTTGGTCCGAAATGTTACATAAACTGTCGCATTGGATAACATAGCTGAAACTGTATCCCTTAGTTGGAAGTGAATAATACAGAGTTAAATACATTTCATTCGGCGCGAGGAGGAAATGCCCATATGCAGAATCGCTAATAATTGTTGCGATAATTATATTATCTAATGATTATGACATACGAACCCGATCGTAAGGTATCTGACTCCCCCACACTGTCCTCTGGTTACGGTATCCGTTACAAACCATTAACTGTGATTGATTTGTAACTATATCGTTACTTATAAAAAGTTATTTCACAATATTCACATTTAACAAATTATTACTTAACCTCCCTGAAAATGATTGAAGATTCTCACAAAAATAAATAATCATAAGCTAAAATCATAAAGATTCTCTCAGTTTTTTTTTTGTAGAGTTATCATCTTGAGAGATGTAACGTCGTCGTACATCTACCAATACTCGTTACAAACCTAATGTAAGAAACTTCCATGGCACATAATTTTAGTAGAATGAAATTATCTATTGGCTTGTACTGACCCTACCTGATAATTTTTAACGAGTTTTGTTTATTTTTATTTATTTATTTGACTATACTATTTTAAGTTTCCAAATTTAATAACTAAAGTTGTGTTGGAAAGTTAAATTTCCATTTTCCATTCATAATTGTTTACATATGTTATTGTTTGCATTTTATTACTAAGCTTGTCCAGACGATTACTGGACTACCTCTTTAGTCACATGCACTGTGAAATAAAAAAATGTATTACTTAGTTCATTAAAAGGTGCTAACAGGAAAGCTCCAAGTATTATGTAGAGAATACAACATTGCAGAGATTTCAATTTTTTTTTCAAGTTTTTTAGGGTTTAATAATATCCCTAAAATAAAGCACCGAATTACTGTTTAATGTTACAAAAGTGCAATTAAATATTTATTATTACTTACATTAATTTATTATTATTATTAGTATATTAGTGGAGAATTTTCTCCATCATCCTCTCTTTATTTTATAAATACATTTTATTTGTTTGTATTTTTAACTTATTTATATGTTTTTAATTTATTTGTCTTTATTGTTTTAACCCTATTGATTATTTTACTTATGATTTATTTCTTTGTATATATTTATTGATAATTTGGTTTGATTTTGATATATTGATCCGTTTGGTTCTTACGGATCATTGGAGGAGGGAGTTGTGAGAGTGGAATAGAGCGGACAACGCAGATATGGTTGAAAACTAAAAAAGTGAAAGAATTAATAAGGAAAAATGTAAGGTAACTTGAAGAAATTAAAATTGTATTTAAATAAAATTAACTACTTAGGTTATAAGTAGTTATTAAATAAAAAAAAAACTTTAGTTTTAGTTTTATTTATAACTAATTTTTGGCAGAAACGAACCCACAGCGTTCCGAAGCAGGCCCACTGGGAACCTCATCCCACGTGTTTGGCTAACGCGTCTTCTACACACCCTGTTTTGAACTTTTTTTGTTTAAATAAAAATATTTTAAAGAAAAAAAATGTACTAGTTTTCTTTGAAGTTGTACTTTCCATTTAAGTTATCTTAAAACCATTTGGAATAGGTGCGCATGTAATCTGCTGTAAATGCAATAAATAATTATGAATAATCCTACAGAAACGAAATATTAGTATTTCATGAGCCTCGAGAAGTTGCACTAATACCGAACAATCACTCGATAAACAATTCGCTGATGAAGATTGCGATTTGATGATCGACTGTATGACACGAAATGTGATTAATCCACTTCTGTTTGAGGCAGTAATTCCATTGGCCAGATAATTTAATCTCTTTGTTACTGGAAAAACATAGGTGTTTTGTAGTGAGGTTCCAGTTTCTAAAAACATTGACCAATAGTATTGAGGATCACAACATGGACCTTTTCTGCTGTAGTCCAATCGTAATGAAACAGAATATTACAGGTGGTAGAGCACGGGGTCAAATTTCTAAAGGATTCTTCAAACGCTGTAAAATGCCAATTTCTGCATGATTTAGGTGATCGTTTAATAGAAAGATTGAGAATGAAAGTATGAAATAACATATATATCCATACTTATATAATTGTTAATACCATACTTAAGGTATGTATCTAAGGAAATTAAATTAAACAAATAAAATTTAATAACAAAAGAAATAATAAAAAAATTTTTTGAATTAAACAAAACAAATAAAAAAATAAATAATTGAATAAAATAGTTTTATGGAGGTTAATAAATTAATATTGTTTCGACTTTATGATAATAAATAACCTTAAGTTTTAGGATTTATGTCATGTAGACGTAGTGTAGATGATGGCAAAATATCGCAGCATTCCCCTCGAACTGTAAACCTAGATAAAGGCAATTGTAAGCCGACATTGTGCGATGATTGTTAACAAGAGCAGGGCTCTGTTTCATAATGAAACGTAATAGTATTAGTTCATAATACAAGTTTAGAAACTAGTCTGGTAATAATACTAATACTTATTTTTTTCATGATAGGGATGACTATTAGTGATACAACAGGAATTAAAAAATACTAAAGTACAAGTTACTATTGTAAAAGTCGGTGTAATTGAATTAAGATAAATCTACAAGACTAATAGTATTAGTTTGTAGTTTATAATGAAACAGGGCCCTGGTGGTTGTAAACTGGCTTCAAAGCCGACTGACTTTATAAACACGCTGCAGCCAGTCTTTTATTATAAACAACGCTATTAAAGCCGTAATCACAAACAAACGTAAATGCCTTTGTATACAATATAATATTTTACACTAACATGCTATACAATTAAAAGTAATAAATTGATTTTTTTTAATTTAGTGCGTGATATGTTTACGTAAAAAAAAAAAAAATAAAATAAAAAATTCAATCTTCTAGTTAAAAAAAATAATAATAAATATTAAAGAAATAATTTTTTAAATATTTGTTATAGTTTTGTATCCTAAAGTCTGGGAAGGAGCATCCTGTAGAAAAAGAAATAAATTGCAATCATTCCAAAACAAGATCCACAGAATTTCATTAGATCCCCTTTGTTTATATGAAATAGTATGGTACCATAATCTCCACCAGATAAAAACTGGATACTTTTAAGCCACCATTAGATTTTAATAATAATTTTAATGAGTGAAAAACGAAAGAATGGCTTTCGCAACTTCTTTTCCACTATCATTTTTTTTATCTTCCTCAAGGATCTTTCTTTTAGGTAATACATTTTTTGTTTGTGAAATTTCAGGGTTTGAAGAGGTAAAGGTAAATTACACTTAATAAATTTTTATAAATTCAATTAAATTGTATTTACAAAGAAGTGACTTAAGTAAATCAAAATTAATGTTAAATGAAGAATATTTGTGTTTTTGGATTGATAGCTTACTATTTATTTATTAAAATGATTTTTTTATGTATGCGTTAGCTTCATGCTAAGATATAGAAAATATTAAAAAAAATGTTTCGAGTTTTGTTTTAATCTACGCAAGATTAGCTATGATGTGTCAAATCGTCAATATAAAATCTAGATTAAAACCATAAACAACTTTTTTTATAATTTATAAAACGATACAATGGCCATGTATGCTATACCGTTTTGAACTCTGGGATGCAGCATCCTGTAGAAAATGAATAAATCGCAATAATTCTAAAACAAAATTCGCAGAATCGTCGTAGATATAAATATTTTATATGAAATAGAACAATACAATACCCTCCCCCCACATTATCAACTATTAAAGAACTAATAAACTGCTACAATAACCATTTAAATAAGCTATGTTACTATTAATTACAATTTCGAAATGTGTCAAATAGTATGTAGAAACATGCGATTTTGATTTGTTTAATAATAAAAATATTTTGTGTGCAACTGGGTTAAAATAGAGATTATAAATATGGTCTCACAAAACAATTTAATTGTTTAATAGATCAAGTAAATTTTGAGTATTTATTATTAATATTAATTACAAGCTCTTAATTTTTTTTAAAAGAGCCTAGTTCTGTTTTAACTCATTATTACTGCTATCAAAAGATGAAAAAAGAAATAAATATAAAAACTCATTTTACGAAACCACGCAAACGATATTACCTATTTAGTGATAATCTCTCTCTCTCTCTCTCTCTCTCTCTCTCTCTCTCTCTCTCTCTCTCTATATATATATATATA
>NW_027114465.1:1138431-1146838 GCF_000696795.3 Halyomorpha halys | reverse complement strand
TATATATATATATATATACACATTTATTTTTTTATCAATGTTTATTAATAAATGTGATAGAAGATATTTCCTATAATTGGTATATAGATTTATAACACAATGGCAGTGGGTTCTAGTGATTTATGATTATTGATAATCAATAGCTATAGCTTCAATCAACCAACCACATGTGTCAATCCGCGCTCCAACCATGAAACCACTTTGTCACATCCATTGTTACGTAACAATTAGGCAATGGACAGATAAATAGTGCTGATGTGAGTAATGGTTCGTATTATCTACAGACCACGTCAAATAAATATAACTTCGGTATTGAGAAGAGATGTTTTATTTCTCATTGATTGAAATATCGGTAAAAATACTAGTTAATTTTGATTGAGCATCAACTTTGCTGAAGCATCTAAAATGAGATTTTTTAGAAAGATAAAGGGGAAAATCAGATGAGATCGATTCAGTGATTCAACGATTAGAATAAACCTCACTGTTTAATAAGCAGAAAAGTTTGTTGAAAAACTGTCCAAGGTGGCTAGGGTACTTTTTAAGAGCTACCCGTCTTACAAGGATACCACATGAAACGAAGGTTGGTGGTAGCTGGGTCTCCGGGAAACCCGGCTAAGAAGAACAAATTCAAGAATGCGTTGCTGAAGGCTAGGAAGGGAAGATGTTATTTCACTCCAATTTTTTTATTACTTTTCACTAGAGTAATAAAAAAAACTATACGCAGTTAAGAGCAAAAATTGATGACTCAGCAACCGTAGTAAGAGGGAATAACAATAGTCCGATTGTTAAAATTACAACAAATTTATTTTTTAATTCTTTCAAGTAAAGGACAACAGTTCCTTTATTTTCTGACAGATAAAGGTTCTGTTTTTACGTAGATTATACAAGGGATACTGTAATTGTCATTAAAAAGTAAATATTGCAGTATTTAAGGTGTGTACGTATGATCGATGATGTTTACTTTATTCGATAAGAACTTAAATTTTACATTCGAAACTTCATTAAATTAAATTAAAACTATTTGCAACAATAAAAAACTTTTACTACGTCATATAACATATGTTATATATTATATAACATATATAATTATACTCCACAGAGTAAACTTTCAAGAATATAAGCTCTTTATGTTTAATACAGTTTTTCAAAAAGCAACATTATTTTAAAAATAACGATAAGCCAATATGTTATGCAATAATTTTGCGAATATCACGAAAACTATCGTTCCTACGAAAATAAACGTTATTAAATCCAGCTAGTTTTAATTTAGACGCTAATAGAAATCAGTACGTCTTATAGTTTCTCATAAACCATAATAAATCAACATTATGGGAATTTATTTTGGAGAATATCACGGATAATGTAAATCCTACTCCGGCTACAACTCCTATATAAAAATCTAATATACGTTCAAACAAGCAGTAGTTTATATGGTATATGCCAAAATAAATTCGCAAAATATTGGATTTTCGTTATTTTGAAAAAAAAAATTATGCTTTTGGAAAACCGCATCTCGGGAACAATTGAATGTAGCTTTTATCAAGTTTACTGTACTTTAAATGATGTTCTATTAATTTTTTATAGTTTTGTTGATAGTTTTAAAGAAATGAAGCTCCGAATTAAAAATTTATATTTTGTAAAATATTGTTGAAAACGCCGTTATTTTGTATTCCCCTTACAACGGTTGACAGAAATTTCTTTTTTTAACTTTTAAATTAATAAAATTTTATTTAAAATTGAGTGAAGTAACTTTTTTTCCCTTTGGACTGAGAGATTTGGATTGGAATAGAGGGAGAGTAGTGGTTGAGAACCATGAAAATTGGTCCAGAATATCGGGAGACTCCTCGCACTGCAGAGGTGGGAGGCGAGGAATGATAATGTTGATGAGCAACTTCCCTTTTTAATTATATTTTTAAAATCTTAATTTTGGATTGGATCTTATGTTCTGGATGTCTTCTTCATAACGAAGACTACTCGAGGGTTCTGTCACTGCTTATTTTTAATTCACTTAATTTTGTGACGATCCGCATTTCCTTATTTCTGAGAGGCTGTGACAATATTGCTTATTGCTATATTATAATATAATTTTCTCAAACCTTAATGGTCCTTACTTTGTCACAAATTAAATCATCCATCAGGACCTCAAAGTCCCATATGTTTGGCCGAACCAGATACCAATCCTTCCATGATAAACTTTCCAACCACCAGACACAGAAACGAGTATCTAACCTGGCTTTTCCGTCATTACCTAATAATCATCCTAGGCGTCTGAAAAGAAGATGGCCTCGAGATCTTCTCCTCTAGAAATGTTTTTGGAGTTCTATCAATGGGTAGATTCTTCACATGTTTGTATCATGTCATTATTTCACTTACAGCAAATTTACTTGATGTATACATATGTATACAGTTGTAAATAACAATAAATAAATTATTAAAAAAAAATTCCCAAAAAAGGATAAAATAACTTTTCAAAGATACAATCCACGATAACAAATATATTTTTTCTATATATAAGTGTTTATTACTTCTAATGGATTATTCAACTATTACTTACACCTATCAACATTCAATCAACAGATGAGTAGCCTTTGCCTAGAATTTAATAGCCACCAACATGGATATAACATTGGTATTTCAGGCAACGGCAAAGCTTAACCTTTCTTGAAAAAAAAAGAAAAGTAACTTAGTCAAATAAAGGAAAAATACTCATAGGTCTTACTTCTATCCTTGCATGGCAGTATTTTTAATTTCTATGAGGTCAGACATATTTCTGATTGTTAACAAGCTTGGGAGGTATTAATATTATTTGGAACAAAAGCATTGAAATTCTAATAAAGTGTTAGCAATCTTGACCATGGATATTCTCTAAAAGCTCAAATGTCAAAGCTTCATTTTCAGTACCATTGGGGAAAAAATTAACTCTTACAGTTTGCCTGGGGCTGTTCCGGGTATTCAGTCCAGTTTTGTTTAGGATATTCTCCCTTTTTTTAGATATTCATTTAAAAGTATTTTCTTTTTTTGAGTTTTATCTAAAATATATACATGCTGGATATTTTTCCTCTTTATTATTTAATCTACTCTTGTACCCAGCAGAAGAAAAACTGATATTCCAGGCGGATACGCAGACGAGAACGGCTTGAAATGCATAACATATTAAAGCATAAAATGAAAAGCATAAAAGGAGAAGTTTGAAAAATTTAATGTTCGGCTTTGTGACAAGAGAACAAGTAGAGAGGTAGAGAGGGGAGAAGAATGAAAACTTAAGTAATACTGAATATGTCCCTGATTTCTTTATATCCTCGGTTAAAGGTTTAGAAAATTTCTTATCTAAATTTCACAATTATTATTTACTACAAATATTCTTACAATGCAAATTATTATTGTTATTACTATAAGGATGGTAGTGTCCTACCATTATGTCGTAAAATTGTCAGTACTTTTACAAATTAGCAAATTTTTTTTGGTGCTATAATTTTTTTTTTTAGAACCTTTATATTTATTTACAAATATTACGATACAAAGTCTAGAAACATGATTAGAAAAAATAAGATAAAATAGATAAAAGTAAAAATTTCAGATCGATCTGAGGATAGTCTAATATATAAATCAGAAGTTTTTAATCTATTGAGAGATGAGAGGTCTTCCTTACTATTTGGTATAGTCGGATCAATTGTCTGTTAAGTTATTATATTTCAATACAATTAATATGGTCAGTTGTACCGGGTGAGTCTTTTGTCTAAGATGAAGCCAAGATATCGCATTGTGTCAGTACTATCTGAAGGATTAAAAAGAACAGGTGGATAGAAGCAGAACAAAAGTCACATGGGTATGTTTATTATTAATTTTAATGACAAAAAGTATGTATAAGGTTGGGGAAAAATAAATCCACTATTTTTTCGGTAGATGGCTGTAGCAATCGATATCTTAAAGTATCGATCAAACAATTTCAGATTTGTTCTCGTTGTCAAGGTGACATTTCGCACTAAATCCGAATCCGTTCAGGTATTTTTGATGTTAAAGACGCACTTCGCACTGGCAGGTCCGTAGTTGAAAATGTCGATAAAATCACGGAGGTAATCGAAGGTGATCGGCATGTTAATAGCCGTAGCATCGCTCAGGAGCTAAAGATCGACCATAAAACAGTTTTAAACCATTTTCTCAAAGCTGGATTCAAAAAGAAGCTTGATGTTTGGATGTAACAACAATTAATACCAAAAATCATGATGGATCAAATTTCCATCTACGAAACCTAGGCCAAAAGGAATGAAATCGATCCATTTCTTAAACGAATTGTTACTGGGGATGAGGAATGGATCACATACGATGATCGTGGTCAAAGCGCGGTGAAGCAGCTCAAACGGTAGCCAAACCAGGACTAGCGGCCAGGAAGGTTCTGCTGTGCATTTGGTAAGACTGAAAAGGAATAATTTATTATGAGTTGTCCTAGACGGCCAAACACTTAATTTGGATCTTTATTGGCAACAACTGGACCGTTTGAAGCTAGCGATTGACCAGAAACGGCCAGAATTGGCCAACAGAAGAGGTTTCGTGTTCCATTAAGACAACACCAGGCCATACACATTTATAGTGACTCGCCAGAAACCTCCGGGAGTCTGGTTGGGAAGTTTTGATGCATCCACCGTATACACGTATGTATAGTCCGGACACCAAGCGATTATCATCTTTTTCTTGCATTGAAAAACTTTCTTGGTGATAAGAAATTGGTATCAAGAGAAAACTAAAAATCAGTTACTAGAGTTTTTCAGCAATAGGGACAAAGACTTCTATGAGAGAGGCATTATGAAGCCTCTTTAAGCCTGCCATCTTTAAAATGGCAACAAATTATAGAACAAAACGGTGCATATTTGACCCAAATCGGACAATCCGAAACATGTTAGATAAAGTCTTGAATTTCACGTACAAATAATGGATTTATTTTTACCCAACCTAATATTTAAAAACCATTCCCTTGGATTAGAACCGAAGAATAAAAAAAAAATTACCTTTTCCGTTGTATCGTTCTGTTGAGAACAGGCATTCAATTACAAATTTTCACTTTGAAACCTGAGTTACGTTTGATTACCTCAATAATAAATATAAGCTTTTTTTTTTTTGCTCATCGGGGGGATCAAACGGTTTGGATTTAGAATTACATTTTAATTGCGGACATATGATCAGCAATTTTAGTATATGACATGGGTCAGCAATTTTTTTATTAAATTCAAAGGAGCGTTCTGATTTTGCCCCCCGCCTCTTCCACAGCTAAATAATTGCCCAGTAGCCGTTTATACTCTGAAAGGAAACACTAATTAGAAAAGGAAACGGAGGCTAATAACACCTTCCCAGAGTTTTTTTTTTCGTTGAATTATTTTTCAAGTAAATCATTTTGTGTTTGTGTATTCTCAACCTTTAGAGCTGTTTGAAAACAAACCAATTACGCCGTTCCTTAATTAGAAGAGCGTTTTAGCGAACAAAGGGGATCCTTCCATTTTTGATATTATTTATGCCATCTTGTAACAATAAAACTTTTATACTGGCTGTCGGTTAATTAATTACAACAGAGTTCAACAGGTTTCAGAGTTTAGTAAGAAAATAATTTTGTTCGGCATAAAAGTTGTATCAGGTATTATATTCAATTTTTTTTATTAATGGATAAACTATAGAATTAAGTAATAACCATTTTCTAAAAAAAAACAAACTCGTTAACATCATCACTAAACCTTATTGAAAACGTATCACTAAACAGTGACAAACGTAATTACTTTACCGGACTAATTTTTACACTTAAATACTGTACATAACAGTATCCTAGCAAGAGTTGGGAAACAATAATTATAATAATTAATTAATAAATAATTCAAAACACTATCCAATTATAGTCTCAAAACCTTTATTTCTTTTACACGTCCAACGTTTCGGCCATCTTCAGGGACAATCTACTACAAAACGTTTCCATTATATGTATAATCCTACAAACAATTTAAATACTTAATATTACTATTTATAATTTACCTTACCTCAATATCACTATGAAAACATATAATTTAACACTTTAAAAACTTCATTCAGGCTATTCTGTCCAGGTCAAAACATTTATATCTAGATAATTATAGTTGGCCTTGATAGGAATTTTGCTAATGTACTAAAGAGAAAAATTGACAAAAATGTAGTTATGATAAATAATTTTTTTAAATGCTTGAACTGAGTAGAGGAAGGTTATAAGCAAGGTTGTGATAAAAGTGTATTAATAGTGTGTGCAGAGAAATAATTTTGACTATGGTTTTTAATGGATAATTGACTTATTAGGTAATTAAACATATGTGGGATATATTTATTAACAAAAAATAATTTTTACCTAATGTTTTAAATGTTTTCATAGATATGAATGTTTTGACCTGGGCAGAATAGCCTGAATGAAGTTTTTAAAGTGTTAAATTATATGTTTTCATAGTGATATTGAGGTAAGGTAAATTATAAATAGTAATATTAAGTATTTAAATTGTTTGTAGGATCATACATATAATGGAAACTTTTTGTAGTAGATTGTCCCTGAAGATGGCCGAATTGGCCGAAACGTTGGACGTGTAAAAGAAATAAAGGTTTTGAGACTATAATTGGATAGTGTTTTGAATTATTTATTAAGAAATTACCAGTCTCAAAAAAAATTTTTAAGATTATAAATAATAATTAATATAATTACGAAGTATAAATGAAATTACAAATTTGATTATTAATTTCACTATTTGAGACAGGATTTTTGTGTAGTAGAAAACTCAAAAAGTGAAAGATCGTACAGTGAAAACTCAAAAGGTGTAGAGATTATTACCTGAAGATGCGCAGCTTCCACTTCCTAAAATCTCTCCATAATATGACTTCGTATTTTCGAACTGTGAAAATTCATACTTACTTAGTGGCTTAGTACCTTCATATTTTAATTAATGGCCATATAGACTACCTTTAATTATGGTTTTAAAAAGATTTTAAAGTGAGGGATTGAAGGATGAATATTTTTAGTGAGGAAGTGTAAACATGCTTTATGGGAAGTGGAGAAAGAAAAAAATATCTTTCAAAACTAGAGACGGTTAATTATTAATGAACAAATAGAAAAAAAAAATTATTCATTCATTAGAGGGACTGAAATTTTCAAGGTTTTTTTTTTTTTTTTTAATTACTGCAATTCGTTTAAACATGAAAAAGAACATGGAAGTAAAAACCTTTAGCTGTTCTCATCGCAAAATAATAGTCTAGCAGTAGGAGACAGTCAGATTTTTAAAAATAAATTCTAGGATTCTAAGTACCTTTAATAGTAAAACCTAAAATTTTGAGAATGGGCTAATTTTTGCTTTTCATGTACTAAAAAAAGTATATATGAAAAAAAAGCTAAATACATTTGTATGATGTTCGTACAAGAGTATTTAGCTGTTTCGCTGTTGCACTGGTGATGTACTAGAAAATAAAAGCTTTTATACGCTTGCTGACCAACTAAGATCACACTCTGATTTTTAGAGTTATTACATTACATCAATTAAGCACCCACACAACTGCTCTGTATTTCTAAACAGATATAAATCGGGCACTAGCCAGAGAAACTCAATTGGAGTTTTCTCATAAAAGATATAACTGGGACTGAAAAATACCATAAAGTTTTACGGGTTCTATAAAGCGTATAAAGTTATGAGTGGTTTCTTTTATCTGAGAACTTTAATCAATTTTTTTTTAAATTTATCATTTAAAAAAATAAGAATTGACTGGTTTTAATTTTAAAAACATTAGAACTAAGCATTATGTATTATTTTAGGATATTTTGGTTCCTGGTGTCATGGAATTTCTAGACTTGTATTTCATCAGTCTAATTTAATTTCAAGCTGTTGGTGGACATGGTCACAGTAAGATGTGCACATGGGTTATTTTCTGAAAGTGTGTAAATAATACTTCTGGTCCATTTTTAACCTATAACGTGAACGCCAGTCATTGGGAAAAAAACTATTCCACTCCATTTGTTTTATTACACAGGCTATATTTTCCCCGAAAAAAGTAGTAAATCAAAAAAATAAATTAAAAAATTGTTTTTTTATCCCTCACCATGTCTGACCCCCTAGGCAAGACTCAAAAATTCGTATTCGATCTAGAACTGGTTGTATGTTTCAATAAACTAACTGATTTAGTCAGTTATTACATGAGTATTCTATTTTTAAAAACGCCTTATTAATTTATTACAGTCAGTAAAAAGAATAAAATAAAAACTACCCTCAGACGTTTTCCCTTTAATCACTCAATTACCCTCCACTCTGTCATTTTAATATTTTTTATTTGATAGATTTATTTATTGATAGATATTACAATCTGCCACACAGTTGTGGGCAATAGGTAATATTTATGAATGATCTCATACATACTAAAATAAAAA
>NW_027114465.1:1134400-1138281 GCF_000696795.3 Halyomorpha halys | reverse complement strand
GTGAGGGGTAGAGCAGAGCTCAAGAGATCCCAGCGCATCCCTCTCGCCGCATCACTGGTAATGAGCCAGTGGTGGCTGATAATATTTTTTAAACCATAATTTAAGGTACTTCTGCGGGAGAGTAAAGGTATTATCCCACTGAATAGGAATGAATCAGATAGAAATTATATACAACTTTTTATTATGGAGATTTTAGGAAGTGAAATCTGTGGATCTTCAGAAAATGACTCATATTTGAATTTTGAGAGTTTAATCAGCATTTAGTTGATTGGCCGATAAAATATCCTCTATCAGCCTTTTACTGTAAACCAAAAGCGGAGCGGTTTTAATTGGCCGTCATTGAAACAGGAAACATATAAAAATTATATTACTTGAATGTGGAAATTTACGTGCAATAAACTTTATCAAAATGATTTATTAAATTTTTACTTACCGAACGTCGTCTTCAAATAAGATACTGCAGATGAATTTTCCAAAGAAAAACCTAATTAAAAATACCAGAATTGCCAGATTATACTTTCTCTTCTTTCAAAATAGGTTTGTTAATGTTTTTCGGTACTTGATACTATTAATAATTATTTATTTCTAATTTCATTAACATAATCCAATGTGTTTCGATCGGTTCCATGATGGCAAGGTGAGCACCTAAAGTGAAAAAAAAAAACGTAAGGCTTCCTGTCCTTTGTTCGTGGCTATCTTGATTGTAAACAGGTAGGGGTGGAATTTAAAATAATCGACTGATAGGGAAAAGATCCACTGAATATAGATTAGATATTATAAAATTGGGGAAGCGATTGTTGCTATGGGAACCTATTGAATGAGCTGAGATAGTTGATTGGAATGTTTGTTGGACTGGAACATCTTTGGAAATTTTGATCGGTAAGTCCAAAAGGGAGGGATGTTTTATAAGTGAATTTAAAACATATTCCTCTTTGATGCATAAAAAAAAGAATAAGAAATATGTGGTAATTGTTCCAAGAATTGTGAAAATTATAAAAGTTCTGTAATAATTTACTAGAACGCCCATTTTAAAAAAAAAAAATATTTTTTGACAAACTCTTGGAACAAATCTTTTTTTATTTTTTTTTAAAATATCTTTATTGAAATGTACAACTGTACATAATAATACATTCAGTAAATTTGATCCTAGTTATAATGGAGTGATACATGGGTATACAGAAGCTACCTATTGGTAGCAAGCACTCTAATGACGTTTTTACATAAGCAAGTCTCTTTCCAGGCGCCTCGAAGGATTGTCGGGAATGGAAGAGGTAGCAAGGTTAGAAAATAGTGGGTTTGGGTGGTTAGGGAGTTTGTTAATGGAAGGAATGATATCAGGTTGGGGCTAGTCCGGTAACATATGGAGCATTAAGGTCTCTCTAAATAAATGATTTTATTTGACAATATAACTGGGTTGACAACCTATAGATAACCTTAAATACTTGGATTAAATAAATGAATGGAGTCTAACAATTATCAAATATAATTAAAAGGTGGCTCCTGTCACCAACATGCTCTTTACCTCTTGAAATCAATTTTATCATTCATTACTTTTTCCTGAAAATCCTCTATGACTTTGGAAATTCTTGTTTTTATTTTAAAAAAATTATTTAACCAATTTTCGTTGAGTTGAGCTCAAGTGAAAGGCTCCTTCTAAAAAGGTTTTAACTAGAAAATTTAACTTAACAATTTTTCGGCGTAAAATTGTTTTGAACTAATCTGATCATGAGCCAAAATGAAGAAATTTATTTCTAATATCTGAAGTGTTCAAGGAAGTGTCTGCATTTTTAAAAATAGCTCTTATTTAAATTTTCTAGATTTTGTTTAAAATTTAGATTTTCTATTGTTGTTGGTAGTTGTAAAGATCTAGAGCTCCGAATAAAAAATTAATTATTTTTAACTTTTTGAAACAGCCGCCATTTTTATTCCCCCTACGTATACTTGGCAGACTCATCAATTTTGACTAGTAATTGTACCTCGTTTTCAATTAAGTAATCTAAAATTTGGGTGAAAGAACTGCCTTTCTTCTTCTCTTGGGCTCTTGTACTATGATATGAAGGCAAGAAGGTCAAGATGGGCGGGACATGTGGTTCGTAGCAATCCATCAGGACGCCTCTCCACAACAACAAATGTCACTATAGTAAGTTGTTAAGAGACCATATGAGAGGCCAGAAATCAACAAAGATGCAAAAGAACTTAATGCAGGAAACTGTAAGCAGTCTGATAATCGGCAGGAATGGAGAAGACTGTTTCGGGTCGTCAAAGGTATGATATAGATAAAAAAAATCTATATTCGTTAAAATTAGAATGATACATATTTAAAAAAACAAAATGTTATGTTTTTTAAAAACAATGATTTATACAAAAAAAATTATAAAATGATTGTTAAATTTAGGGCGGTTTTTAATTTCCCAAAAATTATTACATAAGAGATTTATATCCCTTAGAAAACCGCATTATTGTGATTTATTTATTTTTATTATAAATATGTTTATATTTATTTAGAAGAGTAGTGACCACTGCGTGCATTTTAGAAGTTCAAGATAAATAGTAGTATTTTAAAAATGAAGATGATAAAATCTTTTTTTTTTTTTTAGTCTAAAGCATTTGATAGATTTTCAGGAAATATCCCGATCTAGATTACTTTTTAAATAATAAAAACTTATCAGAGCCATTAGCTAGATGACAAAACTGAAATTCAAGGGAAAAAAGTCTTACGGTTTGACAATGAATAATGATCCTGCATAATTGCCTCTGAAATCGTTTATAAATGGAAATTTGTCTTGTTTAACCCTTAAATTATTTTCAGAGTATGAATTTATATTTTGTTTTTGATTTAAAATATATTTTTTTAAGTTGACGACAGTAAAAGGTTGTTAATACAAAAAACACATAAATTTATAAATAAAGAAAAAAATATCATATTTATAAAAAAAAAAAAAATATTGCTTTCTGTTATTCTAATTAAAATGATGAAATTTTATGAGATAAATTGTGATTAATAGAGCAAAATCCTTGAAGAATAAATCTCTCATAAAGTCAAGTACCAATTAATCAAAATTTATTATCCAATCATCTAATAATTTCAAATGATAAGATGATATACATGTGTCAGAAAAATTAAATAACGAGCTCTTAGGAATATGCAATCAAAAGACTTGTGAGGGACATACATATTTTTTTATATTATTATAATTAATTATTATAAGTCATCTACAGGTTACTACTCTATTCTAATCACGAGTAGAAGTCAGCTTTCATTCCGTGGGACCGTCGTGAGTAAAAGCTGGATTCGAACCAGTGCCGTTACAGTAACGAGGTCACTAAGGTAGAGGTCCTAACTCTCTCGGCTACAGACGGTCACTGCTTATAATTATAGCTAAGCCACTTTTATAATTTTCCTGAATTTTGTAGTTTATTTTCAAGCCGGCCTGAGAAAAATAAATATAAATCTCATTCGAAAACCAAAATCTGAAAATTTTCCACAAGCAAGTGAAAGTGAATTTTTATGTACTTTATCCTTTAACAACTTGAAATTTTATCGATCTATGAGTCCGTGTGTAAGCGGTCAATCTTGCTAAATATCGAAGACATGTATGTTCTGAATTTATGTATTTAGGGTATGGCTAGAGTGTTATTTTCAGATAGGTCTTATCCTCAATGAATAAGTCTGTCAGGATTATGTCGAAATTTCAAGATTACGTTTTGTTAAGTAAGTTGAATATTTATAATCTTTAAATTTCTTTCTTGAGACTGGCAATTTTTTACTAAATAATTCAAAACATTATCCAAATTTTAGTCTCAAAACATTTATTTCATTTACACGTCCAACGTTTCGGCCAATTCGGCCATCTTCAGGGACAATCTATTACAAAAGTTTC
>NW_027114465.1:1125185-1133165 GCF_000696795.3 Halyomorpha halys | reverse complement strand
ATAGTAAATTAAGGTAAGGTAAATTATAAATAATAATGTTAAATAATTGAATTGATTGTAGGATCATACAAATAATGGAAACTTTTGTAATAGATTGTCCCTGAAGATGGCCGAATTGGCCGAAACGTTGGACGTGTAAATGAAATAAATGTTTTGAGACTAAAATTTGGATAATGTTTTGAATTATTTAGTAATAAGTTGAATATGTTTATTTTCATTATTAGTAATAAAAATTGATATAATTATATAAGACAAAGATAAAAATATTCGAAATATAAATGATGAAAGAATTAAGAATAAATAGCAACAAATTAAAAGAGAAGTTTAAAATACATTTATATTGAAGTCAGAAAGTCAAAGATTTTAGACAAATTAATATCTAACATCTCAAGTAGAAGGTACTGGATTCATATAAAAGACTGATAAATACAAATTAATGTAAACTCAAAGCAGGTTGGTAAAAGTTGTGAGATGCGAATACCACATCAAATTTTGGCCATTTTGATCTGAAACTGTATACCTACAAACCACAAAGGTATAGAGAATAAAACCAATGGATTATTTTACCTAAGCGATATACTGCAAAAAAAATTATTTTCAGAGTGAATAAACTTGGGTTTGAGACATAACGGGGTAATTTGTATTATTTCACTCACAAGGATATCGTAAGATCTAGATCTGAGCTAAGGTATCGTATTTTAGTAGAAATAGGGACCTATTAGGGGCTGTATCTCAGAATCTCGGTGTTCCCTCCTTTGAAAAGATATCGTCTTTCTTTGGTTTTCCAGTTTTTGTTATAACCGACGGCTCATGGCATAGAAAATAAAAGAATGTGATATTTTTTTTATGATCATATGGCTCTCAATATTCGTCTAATTTAATTAAACATTTAAAATGTGTTGGGCATCGTGGAAAGGAAATTAACATACGTTTTGATAAACAAAACATTAGAAATAGAGATATGTCAGTTAGAGTCTAAAATTTGGATTTATCAAACCAGAAGTAGTAATAGGGAACGTCTGCCAAGTACTGAAGTCAGAATAACTGTTTTTATCTTTTATACAATGAGAATTTCATATATTTTATGCATAATTGTGTTCCATTCTAACATGTAAGCCAATTTTTATATGTTATTTTTCATAAAAAATTATAATATTTTTTTTTTAAATGTTCAAAGTAAATCGTTATGAACTTTATTTTTAGCGTATATTTATTACTTCGCATGTACACAATACTACACGCTTTTGTTTTTTTGTTGAGCTTGGTCGATTTATAATCTTTAAATTTAAATATTACAAAAATTAATTTAACATTTTAAAATCGAAACATATTCCAATCATATTGAATTGAATTTTTTAAAAAATAGGTTTTGTTTGTTTGTTTATTGTTATTTAAAGGCGTAAAACCCTCTGGTCATCAACGGCTATGGCATGCTATTATGATGAAGCTACATATACAATTATAAAAAATATAATAATAAATAATAAAAATAATAAATTAAAAAAAAACAATAAATTTAATAAAAATTAAAATCGGAGAGGAGTTATCATTTAGAAAGAAGGCGATGTGCTTTTAAAAATTTAAACACTGATGTAACTTTAGATTTAACATTTTAATTTTAAGTACTAAAGAAAAAAAAACCTTTAAATTACTATTGTATAATGAATATTTATTTATTATAATAAGCGAAAATGAAGCAATAAATAGCAAAAAATGAAAAAGTGTTTAAAAAAATCAATTTGCGGATGACACATGGGTGCAATCAGTGATCCATCAATTGTATCACAGACTCTCCAATCTCAAACCACCCACCTTGAACAATGGTGTCAAAACTGGAGAATTAAAATAAATTTAAATAACTCCCATCAACTTACCTTTACCTTTCGTCGTAAAAAAATAACTTCTAGCGTTACAGTATCCTTTAATAGTAATCCATATACCCTTAACTTTGAACCCTCATACAAGATTGAAAAAACAGAAAACAGCTCGTCGGCTCCGTATATTACAAACTTAAACTTCCAATTAAATGTTAAAGACTCATTCACATGATTATTATAAGGCCTATTTGGACTTACGGAGTTGAGCTTTGGGCTCCACTAAACCATCGCATTCCTCTCGTATCCAATATGAGACAATTAAAAATCTTTCCGTAATTCTCTTATACTTCTAACTTTGCAAGGAATACAATTTGGCCGATTGGGACAGAACCAGATATCAATCTTTCCAAGTTAAACTCGCCTACCACGCATTTGTTTCTAACCTTAAATCTCCTTCAATACCTGATAATCCTCCTAGCCTTCAGAAAAGAGGATGGTCTAGAGACCTTGTGCTCTAAAAATGTAATTGGAGTTCTACCAATGGGTAAATTCTCAACAAGACTGTATCAAGCCATTGTAATATTACTGACATAACATTGACTTCGTCTATACTTATGTAATATAGTTATTAGTTTCAATGAATAAAAACAATTAAGGAATGGCAATGACAGGTTCCGAGGATTATCGTGGAATGACCCGAGAAAAAATCACTCGAGTGATTATAAAGAAAATGTGTGGTTTTGGTAAATTATGAAACAAAACAGAAACTTTTGATGACTCAACTACCTAATTATTAGGTAAGAGCTTAAGATCAGCATTGAATCTTTTCTACCATAACAAAGGCCCCAGTTCAAAATTTAATAATATTTCATTAATACCTTTTAAGTAGAGATTCGAAGAAAGGTTCTTTTATACTCTCAATCCCTAGAGCCAATGGAATCGAAGGAGGGCGTATTTACCTCCGGATCGTTTTATAGGTAAAAGGTATTGTTTCACCTCTTCAGATGGCTTCTTCAGAATCTTCACCACTTGGTAGTATAAAAGCATGATACGCGAATGATGAATAAGGTTTATGTGAATTGTCAAAATATTTCTTTATGGGTAATGCCATAAAAGGATAATATATTTCAGAAACAATCGTGTGGAATAAGTTTGTAACAAAAATTTAATTGAGATTAAGATGGTACTTAATCTCAATTAAATTTTCTTTTATATTTTTTGAATTTAAAAAAAACCCATATAAATACTGGATTAAAAAGTTATTAAAATTTGTTTTTAAATCAATATGAAAATATAATATAAAAAATAAATTTGCCCAAAATAAGAACCAACATAGTTTATATAATTTTTAGAAAGTAATGTATGACTTTTAATAAATACATTTTAAGTGTAAGGTTAATTAATATATTGTAGGAAAAATCCACTAGAAATAAATGTCAACTGATACTTACCATAGAGTTGTATTTGTAATACCAAAGAATTTTAGTAAGGTGACTAGGGTAAAAAAGTAAGGGAAGAAATTTTGAAAATGGTCAAACTTAAAATAGGTCCAAAGATCACTAATATATATATTTATATAAAATAATTGCAAATAAAATTAATAAAAAAAATATTCTTATATAGTTTTATTTTTTAAGTGAGGGTTTAAGGAGGTCATAAGAATATTTTTCCCTAATCATTTTAATAAGCTATTAATAATTTAAAAATGAATCCCACTAGGAAAAGATACAAAACTAATAAAATTGTTCATAATAAAAATAATATATAAGGTTTACAGATATCGTTTGAGAAAACGTAATTAATGACAACAGATAGAAACGTTCGAAAGAAAATCGTGGAGACAAAGTACGCGAAAATTGAAGTAACAAATAAATTCAAGTACCTGGCGGGAATTATATATAGCAATGGGTCAGAGAAAGAAAGCATAAAAGAGAAATAACTAAACTGGAAATAACTGGAAAGACTAAACTTTGCGACAAGCAATTTATATAATAAAAGGAGCCTTTCAACAAACGCAAAGATAAAACACGACAATATGGTCGTAAAACCGGTGATACTGTACGGAATGGAAACCGCTTCCTTCCCCAGCCTAAAGAAAATGATAGGGATAGAATGAAGAATACTAAGAACAATTTATGGTTCAAAGAAGATAAGGAAAGGCTATAGTTTGAGAACTTATAAAGAAATATACAAAGAGGTAAATGATTTGGAAACGGACGTAAGAATAAGAACATTAAGGTTCTACGGACATATGGTAAGGAAGCATCCAAAGAGATTAAATAGAGAAATCTTCTATGAAATGAGAGGATACAAGAGTGCTAGGGAAGGAAGGGGTACAGGTATTTCATCTCTCAAACAGATGAGAGAAGAAATTGAGAGCCTTAAGTAACAGATCAAGACTGTTTCCATAGAGCAGGCTAAAAGAAATTAAGGTCCTTGTGGAGGAGAGAGGTGCGAGAAGAGGTGTCTCGTGGACCGAAGAAAGAAGGAAGGAACAGTTGGAAGGAAGAGGAAGAGGGGAAAGAAAGGAAGAAGGAGAGAAGGGGTATGAAAGGAAGTGAAAATAAAGATATTCACCTGGTCTTTAAGGCTGTTCCGTGAAAAAAAATAAAATAAAAAATGATATAGAAGATAAAATAATAAAGTTAAAAATTAATAACATTACAGTCATTAATATATAATTAGTGATTATACATTATACAAACAGATGGCTCAGAGTGGTTGAAAATAGATTGTTTTTTATTCTGACCTAAGAGCCTCAGTAATCAGCTTTAGTATCATTTTTATCACGAATAAATTTTATTTAAGATGTTTATTTTCGGAATTTAATTAATAAAATTTTATCGTTCATATAGCGCCCGAAAATGCGAAATGTTTATTCTAATATGAATAAAATTAATCGTTTCTAACATTATTAAATAAAATGAAAGGTATGTTGTGATTATGTGGTGAGATGAAAGGTTATTTTTTCCCGGTTGAACACCATACATTCCATCCTATCCTAGAGATCCTCTAACAGGATAAAATTACTGGTTATAAAAATAAAATAAATAAAGTTAAAACCATTTTATCTTAGGAACTAATTATTTCTAAAGATAGAAATGATATAATTAAACAAACACAATACTAGGTACAATAATTTATTTATTACATGCTAATTATACGATGGAGTTTCTGGCGTTTGCTCCGAAATAAAAGGTAAAAATACTTACACATTTTTTGGTAAGAGTTGATTATCGATTTGTTAATTTCTTATGAGTTTCAGTCATCAAACTTTACCCAACTATTGCCGAATAATAAAAAAAAAAAAAGAATATGAATGGACAACATTCAATTTAATTTTTTTTTCATTTAGCTTCAATAGCTCCGTACTTTTATTGTATTTAATTAAATTTTTCTGTGCCACTACAACCCAAGACCATTCTTGGGTTCAGTGCTTTGTAAAGAAGTATTGCGTCTAGAAGAACAGTTGTACAAAATGGCGATATGTTCAAGATCAAGATCATTTTTTTCCTGGTGTAGCCATAGAAGTGAGTGGATTCCGGAGAACACCTGTACTCACAAGTTTGACTCACGGCCGCATAAACAGAATAAATAATTATTTTCCACAGCCGGATTTAAACCCAGGGACGAGTGAATAGCACAGCGCCTTAGTCATTGAGTTATTCTACTTTCTAAATATGTTTTACCATATCTTTTGACCATAGTCATAACGACCTATTTTTTTTTAAGCATATAGTTTATAATTATCTAGTTTATTGTCAGAATAAATTAGTTTTTAATCAAATAAAATTATTATTAAAAAAAAGAAAGCTTAGACATATCAAAATGTACAAACCAACTATACATATTTAAATTTAAAATTTTCATTAATTTTAGCAAAGAGGTTTTAGAAATAATCTCTTAAGTAAAACATGCAGTCAAAGCAATATTTTTTTTATTGCGACAAGTCCACATTAACTGTTTTATTTTATTGCTAGAACAATTACTAGTTCTCTCTTTTTTTTTTTTTTTTGTTTATGTTGAAATGTTTTTTGCCTATGTTTTACCCTGAGTTTATTAAAAATAACAGTTTTAAAAATGAATTATGCCAAATGTATTATTACTTGGGATTTTCAAAGTTGTGAGGGAATGATTGTTTTTTTTATTTTTTTTTCCAAAACTATAGAATAGAATTCGTTTAAAATTCATAGAGTAATTTTTATTAGATATTAGATATTTTAATAAATATCTTAAGACCATTCAATAGTAAATCATTAGAGTTATTTATAACATTTTACTGGAGTTAAAAAATTATTTTAAAAAATGATTATAATGTATAAACATACAGGTGTTATCTCGTATTTGAGGAACCTTGAGATGACTAATTTTCTTTTAAAAACGAAAAATTGTCTCATTATTGCTAAATCCTAAATTACGCGAATGAAATCCAGTTAGCTACATTTGTGATGCATAAACAGTGCTATATAAACATTAAAATAATTATTGTAATAGGTGCAATGTTGAAAAATTACATATAATACATATTACTTTTAAATTATATTACATATAATGTTTAAATGCTTTACATTGTATCTATCGGGGTTCTGACAATTACTCCATTGTCTGAAACGCTTTAGGCAGAGATAGGATTTTTTTTCAAGTTTCCATCTGCTAACATCAGTTAAAAAAACAAAACAAATATATCGTCCAACCTATTTTAATTTATATAAAAATTGAAAATAAGAGTCCACCTGATGGTTTGAGTTCAAGTATTAATGAAACGTCGGTTATAGGTGAAACATGCAGGACACAAAACATCACATGTCAAGAACAACCATGCCAAAACCAGGCCTTTTGAAAAGGGACTCTAAAACATATTTCATACCAGCACTAACCCATGTCAAAAATATCCTTTTTTTTCTGTGCTCGAACAATGACCAAACCATTATTATAAATAAAAGAACTATGTTTAGTATTTTGCAATATATTTGAAAACCGTTGCTTTTCTCACAAATGATGTGTTTTATACCAAAAGTTTAAATAACAATTTTTCAAAAGTAAAGGGTATTAGGAAAATTAAAACTCTACAGTAAAATTTTTTTTTTTTCAAAATTTAAATTTTTTCTCGTCATATAGTTGTTACTATATATTTTAATTTAAAATTGAACTTATTTACATCAAATAATCCCATAAATTTATTTTTAAATGATCTTCCAAAAGGGGATATACCGGCTTTCGTTAGAAAACTCGAATATTTACTAATCTATAACCGTTTCGGTAAATTAGATGCATTTCTTATATTAAATCATATTACAATAATTTATTCATTTTAGAAATTTTATCACAATGGCCACAGTCTCTTAACTGTCATCCGTAGTGCATAATTTCTTGTATGATTTAAAAGGATGCTCATATCGCCTTTTTTAAATTGGACACTGAAGTAATATGTATTACTCACACTAAAGAAAAGTAACAACTCAAAAACATTAATATTGAAGATTTACTTTAAATCTTATATTAAACAAAACATATTTGAATATATATAAAAGCTTTTGCTTCAAAATTTCATCTAAGTATTAAATGGAGTACAGGCTTATCCTAAATACAAAATGAGTTTCATAATATTTCAATATTACTTTTGAAGTAGGTAAATTATGGATTTTTTATACCTCAACCTCAAAATCTCTTCGAATTTGAACTAACATAGCAAAATTGGATAAACCCTTGTAAAGCCGATCAAATGATTAGATAAATTACATACTTTAGATGCACACATTACTTGTTAAAATATTTACTTAACGAGAATTGACTGTGATGTACGGCGAAGTTACAATCCGCCAATAATTGACTCAATTATAAGATCAAACATAGTCAGAGAGAATCACATCCCCACTCACACCACATTTATAGAGCTATCCTTATCTTAGCTTGAAAACATTTCCTATTAACGATTTGAGTAGTACTTGAAAACAATTAATTATATCCACATTTAATTAGTAGCGAAAACAAGGAATTGCTATTCAAACAATTGCCGAAGCGTCGTTTGAATAAAAAATTTTGCCGCAGTTTTATTATAGGGAGCTATTTAATTTTAAATTTGAACCATTTTGAATATTGGACATTTAAATCTACTCTTAATGTTGAATAATTTCATTCAACATTAAATCTACTCTTAATGTTG
>NW_027114465.1:1113698-1125135 GCF_000696795.3 Halyomorpha halys | reverse complement strand
TTAAATCTACTCTTAATGTTGAATAATTTCATTCAACATTAAATCTACTCTTAATGTTGTATGAAATTAATACGTTTTGAGGAATTACAACCATAAGCGAGCACCATCTTAAAATGGGTGCTAATTCATGGGGAAATAAAAATAAAAATCGATTGATCCTCTTTGCTCAAAATAACATTATTATTTATTCAATAGGAGATCTAATAATTTAAGTTGTTATTACAATTAATCAATAATGGAATCGCCTTAAGATAGATAAATCTGATATAAGATAGCGTTGGTTGGTTATTGTTTGCTGTATGCTCATCATGCTGATGTGTTTGCTTAATATATTCCTATCATATCCATTTTTATTGTAAATAAATCAATAAACCAATTGAATTCACCCCCAAAAAACATTTAGTGCGCGCATCATACAGCTTTTGCGTAGCTTATTTTGAAATGAAAAAAAGAAATAGTTGTTTCTTTATAATCGTATTTTTTTTTTTATTATTTAGTGTGTTTATATTTCTCCTTACTACATATTTCATAAGTAGGTACGTAAATGTAAAAATGTCGAGGAAACATGAAAACATTTATTTTCTTTTTTAATTATTTTTCGATTCCTTTCATATTTTATATTTCTCTGACTTACTTGCTATTACGTATTGCTAAGTACGTGGAAAATAACTATACGGAAAATACAATCAAAGATCCTCTCTTTCAGAAAAATTAGTTAAAAATGTGTAACTTTCCTAAAAGAGAGATTTAAAGACCTTTAATTTTTTTATTTTTGCAAAATTAGTTTTAAACTACTCAGTACAACTGTGAACTAAGTCATCTATTTACCCATTGTTTATTATTGCTAATAATAAGGACTTAAATGACAATTTAAAAAAAATGACCCTATAATGTACCTTAATTAGGTTTATTTGAAAAAAAAATGAAAAATAGAGTCATCTAATTCGAACAGGAGAAGCCGAGACTACCCGATCTTTCCCGACAGTATATTCGTATAATAAATATTCGTTATTTCCACCTTGAGAAACCCTAAAATACAATTAATACTAAATATTTATAGCAACGGAAAAATAAAACTATTTTGTTTATAATTTAGCTTTTTTTTTTTGAAAATCACAAATTTAATCATAACTTTAACACGAGCTCACTATTCATTCACCTCACTTCATGCACCGCACCAAAATGTTTTGGTTTAAAAAAATTAAGAATAAAAATTCTAAAAAGCAGTCTCATACCATTAGTGACTAGTAGTACCTCTTGTCTATTTAGATGTTTACTGCCACTGATTAATGAAACTAGACGACAAAATTATAAGAAAACTGCCATTATTGTGCATAATTGCAAAGCAATTGTGTTTTGTCATTATGCTGTAAAGCCTCAGACAACTTTCGTAACCCATAAAAAATTCTTGGAGCTTAGTGGGGAAGTTTGGTATCAACTATACACGTCCTGATTACCATTTTTTTCGAATTTGTGCGAACTCTTCGAATGATAAAACTTTCACAAATGATGATGACTTTACATCGTACTTCTTATATTGGTTCGATTATCTGTTTTTTGCTGGAATAGGTCAGCGCTTCTAGAAGTGAGGAAATGAGAAGTTATGCTAATGGTGATCAAATGAAAAACAGATAATCAATTTAAGTTTAACTTGTTATTTCATAGTAAAAAAAAAAAAAAATTACATTCTTGTCGCTCTATAGATTGTTTCAATGCACTTATAAAGTATCACAAAGATGTGACAATAAGGCTTCCACGTTTCGTTTATTAATTGCCAAATTTTCAGATTTTTATCTTAATTTCACGGCTCGAATTTATACATTTTAAAAATATTTATACATCTTACTAATATAATTATTAAAGATATAATATATATTTATTAATAAAATCTGTATCAGGTATTGTTAAAAAAAATCCAACATACTTCAATGCTAAAGAGTTACTTTCTGATGCATGTTATGTCTTAGTTATGTTCACTAGTACGCCAGATCCCACTGCTCAATGTTAGTAAATATAATATACAGTGGATAAGTGAATAAAGTTTAGAAAAAAGTTAATATTCGAATATACGAAATTATTTCAACGTTTTCGCCAAGTTCACCAAAAAAAAAATTAAATCAGTACCACTATTACTCATGAAGGAGTAAAGTTTTCATTCCATGAGTCTTCCACAAAATAAAACAGTATACTTAATAACTAGTGTGATCTATTATCAAGATTTAAGAGTCCGGGCCTAGATTGAAATCCAGTCATTAGTGTGTTTTAAGGTGATTCATCTCCGCCGATTTGAAACAGTACTTTGAGAAGGAGAGAACACAGGACATTTGCATTTATTTTTGCAAAAAAAAAATATTAAATTTATTTATTTAAAAACAACTAAAGTAATGCATTTGGGTCATTCAACGACAAATCAACACACTTTTGAGCCTTATCATATCAGATTTTCTTCAAAATTAGCGCATATGTATACATATGTATAAAAGTAGAAAAATTGGAAATTGTATTTAGATTTTATACCCGTTTTTGAATTACAGAGCTGATAAGACCGCATAAATGGGGCAAAAAAATAGAGTAGAGCAAGTTTTGAGATGTCAGTTGGAGCTTTAAACCTAATTAAGGTAAGGTGTCACTTTACAGTATATTTCATGCCCTTTCTCATATGATATGTAACACTAAAGCTCATTCTCATAAATAAAACTATTCATTTATAATAATAATTAAAGGGAACTATTAAAGATTTCATGGGTTACTGGGACCCAGTGAGCATCCAGGCAAACATATGCCATCATTGTAGACACCGCCTTCAGCGGACCCGGCAACCATTCTTATAATGCCATCCCGGCAAAACAAGAAAATGAAATAGCCGGTATATGTATATATATATATTTGTAAATGCCTTATTCTTTGCTAAAAATAAGATTTTTAAATTAAGTTTCAAGAAATGTTCATATTCTTCAAAACTGTGTTGAGTAGACGTGGAATGACTCATTTATTATCTATAAATAGATTAATAAGTATTTTATAAATTACTAATTCATTTTAAGTAATGGAATATTTCGATAATAATTAAAATATATATTGATAACAATATAAATTTATACGGAATTTATCTCAAAACAGAAGAGGTAAACGTCCAAAATCAGAAAAAGAATGTTCTTCTATCTTTAACCCACAAAATAATTAAATTATTTTTTATTCTCCCTCCTCATGATATATAGGTAATATAATTTTACGCAGCTCAGAATATCGGACGTCCAGATTAGGCTGTGACAAAAAATAATTCTGGGTAACTGTCCCTTGGCAACTAAAGCTTCCTATTTTTATAAAGTTTCTTACTTTTTTTTTTTTTTTGTTAGTGTTTGAGAACAACGTAACCGTGTAACTTCTTTCAATGATATAATATGGAAAATTGACAATTAAATTAATAATTTCAGATATTATTACAAAATGATTAGCATTGCCTTTCGGTGGTAGATAAAGAAAACAAAATTAGGTCTTTTGATTGTATTTTTAATTTTGTAACTTCTTGCAGTTCTACACCTAGTTTCTACACCTAACCCTGGAATATCTAATGCGATGGGAAGACTTTTTTAAAGATTTCTGATTGGATTTCAAGATGTATTTATATTGAGTTTTTGATAGTATGCGTCCTGAAGGCATAAATAACCAAAAACCACTAACACTATTTTATTATTTTTGACGATTCGTGTTTCTCCATCACCTATCATTTCGAATTTGTTCAAAATAAAAAAAAAAATTAATTGTTAACATTTTTTTTTAACTTATAAGGGATTTTATGGAGTGGAAAGTCAGTATTTTATAAGGGAATAAGTATTAAAAGATAATGTCAGAGCAATGATTTAATATATCTTTTCTTTTGTAAGTTCCGTTTATTCTTATTACAAAAGTGTAATTTGACATTTCGCCAGTTGGTGAATATTACTAATGAAATAAATTAATAAAGGAGATTGAAATGCTGTTAAATAAAACCTATTAATTTGTATTGATGTAGAAACATATGTTTGATGCGTATGAAACACTAAAGCATGACAGTGAAATGAAAGTGAGCTCAGAGTGGAGAAGGAAATGAGGAGAGATGTGATTCAGTCAGCATCGGGTTTTGTTTTACCTTTGTCCAAGTTGCCACGACAATCACTTTGGTTTTGTTTATTTTCAACTAATTACTAATTTCTTCCAGCTCTTAAAGTACCCGAATAATTGTATTCCGTGTCACGATTTTTCGTTCTTTTTTTAACTTCTATGTTCTTATTGAGGATACTTTGTTTAATGGAATACTTCACCAGAAGAATTACCAATTCTCTTTCCTAACTTAAATTTTCTTCCTTAAAAGGTTTTCCTTTACGATATTTATGTAGAAAATCCCTAGAAATTTTAAATAAATTTCATTAATTTATGATTTGATAATTTATTAAATCATCATCTTCCGATTTTAATAATTAAAGATGAACTGTTTATTGTTTACCATCAAAGTACAATTCAATGTAATTAAAAGATGGTCTGGGTGCGGTCAATAACAGTAAATACAATTTTAATTTTAATGTGCCAACGTTTCGATCTAAATTTCTGGCCTTCAGCAGAGTCGAAAACAAAAAGCTTAGTCCGGTAATAACTTCAACTATCTAACAGAAATTAGCTCTATACTTGCTAAAAAAAATAAATAAATATTTACATTATTATAACAAAGTAGCCGACAACTATTATTAGTGATGAATCGTACAAAGGAATGAGAAATGGGCTTTAACAGTTTATGACTCGTAGTGGACTGAGTATAGTTCAGACACAATAATCAATTATTTATAAATTACTCGTAGCATAAAAAAATTTCATTTATGGAAATTCTGATAGATTACCTATTTGAAATAAAGATATGACGATTTTTGTTACCATAAAGGATTATAAATAGTAAAACCTGTGCTAAAGTCATTTTACGGTACTTAAAATATATGTAAACGTTTTACTAGATACCTAAACTGCAAAAGACTTATTTTGTACCATAATTGCCTTGATTTTTTTTCATATATAACCATATTAAAATATTTTTATGGATATAGGATCATCCAATATTGCTGAACAATTACAGATTACATTATGAACCGTTCAAATAGACCTCCTGTTAGTTAATAACCAGCGGATTTACCTTTGCTTTACACTGCCTGAGATCAAAAGCCTGGTATGTGCATGTTAATTGGAGTAGGAATAGCAATACACCATGTCGCTGTAGTCACGATTTTGTTGTCAAATCTGACTCTCAGATATAATGTGAACTGGGAGTTCGATGAAAGGACATATAACTCAAACAGGGAAAACAACAGACTATCCTATGCTTTTTTATAAATAATTTGGTATTTAAAAAATAAATAATAAACTAGCGATAAATTTGGTCAACACGAATTTCTAAATGTAGGTAACCTCCAAAGGAATAATAAAAGAAAAGTGGTATAAATAGATTGTTTTGGCATTTTTAGAAATTAAGTGATACTCATGCACTTTTATTAAATAAATACCATTGCCACTCAATAACTCGAAAGATATGGGCCTATCAGAAAAGATAACCATTTTCTTTATTAAAGTCGATAAAATAAGCTGTGTGCGGTTAATAATTTTTATGATAATATCTCTTCATAAATTCACTATTTCCTAGAATTGTTAAAAATATCGTATTTTTTTCTTATCTTCCACGTCGTTTTTCAATTTTAAATATTTCCTCAAAGTTGCTTTATTTAACTAATTTTTAACTTTAAGATAGGGCCACCCATAGCTCAGTGGTTTGTGCAATTCGGAGTATTACCAATTTGAGATCTATTGCCGGTGCCGCACATTGCATCGTTCAATGGGCAAAAATAAAAATATTCTTTTACGAATTATTTACTATTGGTGTTTTTAAACTAATCCTTAGACTACTGTTGTATACAAACTAATCCTTAGACTACTGTTGTATACAAACTTTTCACATTTTTCTGTGAAGCCACATAAAGGTTAAACTTTAGGAATTCCTTTTGAGGTAACCACATTATCTGTGACAATTTGTTTCACTTCCCGTATGCGTCTCTTATTTATGGGAAAAACACATATAGTCATGGAATCTAAGAGGCAAGGTATGTTTAATGCTGTAAAAAAAGAAGAAGGTTTAATCAGTAAAATCTTTCTAAAAGTTTTCTTTAAAAAGCTAAAACCAATGTTGGAATTTAGGAGTAGAATTATTTATTGGATTGTCCTGAACCAAACTAAAAAAAAGTTTCCATATACTTGTAAGTTTGTTTATATTTTTATATATTTTCAGAAAATTCAAAAACAAACGCTGATGTTTTCAACCCTTATCTTATCTTAAATCGCCCCTACTGAAAAAGTGAAAGAAGTAATCAAGAAATTTTCAATAGAATATTGAAAGTTTTTTTAGTGTCTCAAACACTTCGAATGAAAGTTTGAACGATTTTTTTTTCTAATTTACAGACTCTGATGATTTACTGTAATTTTGTTTTAATATAATTATTATTGGTTTTATTTTGAAGCTGTGATTTTTTTTATCCCAATATCTACATATTTTGAACCCTTATACTATGTCTAAATCTTTTGCTGTAATTTGCATAACTTATTAGGTATAATTCGTTTTATTAAAAAAAAAAAAATGTATTTATCTTTATAAACTAACTAGCTGTGCGTCCCGTGGTTGATGAGTTATTGCTTAACACCAGTCCAGTCACCCTCCTCATCCAATTGGGTATGTTGGTAATCTTAAAGAAGTCTCTTGCAAGAATTCAATAACTACAGATTTTTGTTCAACTCCATATACTCGGTTCGAATCTGGCCTGGAGCGTTGACTTTTTTCATCGAGAGGCGGGCCCACAAAATGAAAAACTTTGACCCTCAACCATGGTTAGGTAGTATTGGACTCCAAATGGACTCTTGGCCGAAAAAAACTTAAAGATAAGATCATCGCTGATTCAGGGTCATGGGCTGGAAGGTGGATTTCCTACAACTCGGGAAAAACAAACATTATACTGGAGTAAATTGATTTAGTGACGGGAGGGAACGCTCGAGATGAAACGGAAATGGTAGGGATGTATTTTGCATTGAGATTTAAATATCTCCAAAACTAAAAATCGTAGCTGCATACTGTACGTGAGAGAAATATTCAGCATTTCATCCTTTTTGTATTGAGGAATAATTCAAAATTGAATCCTGACGTTACATCCAGATAGAGAGATTTGAATTAAAATATCTTGAAAACTAACACAACATTATTAATAACTATATGCAAATAAATATCATTATTAATAAAATTTTAATAAATTATTCCATTTCCAGATATTTCACTTCTGTTCTCCAGCCCCAAGATTGCCATAATTTTTTTTAAATTATTTATTTGTGTTTAACTTATCTGTTTCTAACTTATTTATTTGTATGTTTATTGCTACTAATGCTATTATATTTTAATTCTACATGTTCATTTATTCCTAAGTTCGTTTCCATATTATTTATTTTTTTTTTGTCTACGTATTGAAAGTTTTAGGATTGGATAAGTACATTAGAATTTATATATGACTTTTATAATTAACTAAATATTTATGGTGGATCTCTGTAATGAGAATTAAGAGATATTCGACGGTGGAACAGATAAGATAAAATCAATACTGTTTTTAACAAACAATAAAAAATACTTAAAATACAAAAAAGTAAAATAAAAAACCAAAAGTAACTTGGTTATAAAAACAAAAAAAACTTTGTTACTGATCTTGTCTTAGTATTTATATTATATCTGATAAGATCGATTAAATATAATAGAAACTTAACATAAATGGGCAAATTTACTTATTAAATAAAGCATTTTTTCCAATTAATCCTTGATTGGATTATTTAGGAAATTCAAATAAACAAAGTGGTTTTAGAAATGTATGTATTATAATTTACTTAGAATATGACTATCAATATTTGAAAGTAGTCACTTACAACTAGCATATTCTCGTGAAATTAAAATGACTTGAGATGACTTTCAGCTTTCATCAGCCTCAAGTTGAACAGGTTCTAGTAGTTTTTGCCCTATTACCTGTTCCAACAATGTTCCTCTCTACACCGTTGGATTGCTGGCTATATTGCTCTTCCATCTCCAATATGCAAATGTACGATTGATGCAGTTGATGAGTGTTGTCACCTTGATATGCATTGCCTTATGGACCGTGGAGACCCCATTTATATTCTAATTGCATAGACAACGTCTAATTAATTTCTAAATTATTGTAGAAAAAATATTTCTGATGATTAATTATTAAAAATTGATCAAAAATATATGTTTGCAATTATTATATTATATAGTATTTAACTTAATTTTACTTCTTTTAATGCCTAAATTAAAAAAGGACCCATGGAAATTATCCATAATCAAAATAATTCCCAAACCTCGAAAGCCGCCAGAACACCTGTCCTCGTTCCGTCCTATCTCTCCGTTACCTATTATGGGAAAAATCCTTGAGAAACTCCACTATTCAGCAATGCCATCGTGTGGTTGATGTAGTCTCGTCTTCATTGGTGCGCGGAATGTACTGCTCGGGAGTCTTTTTTGATGTAGAACAGGTTTTTGATCGAGTCTGGCACCCATGACTGCTATACACGATCTGTAAATTCCTACCCCCTATATATTATCTCATTATCCGTTCTTATATCTCAGACAGGTTATTTCAAGTAAATCACAACAGCGCTTATTCATCTCTGTTTCCTCAGTCTGCTGGTACACCTCAGGTTAGTATCCTTGGTCCTATCCTTTATACAGTTTTTACTGCTGACATCCCAACCCATCCTAACACTATTCTCACCACGTATGCCGATGACACATGCCTATTGTCAGTGAATAATGATCCTTCCATTGTATCCCAAACCCTCCAATCCCACATCACCACCCTTGAAGAATAGTGCCAAAACTGGAGGATTAAAATAAATTCCAATAAATCCCATCAAATCACATTTACTCTTCGTCTTACCTCACAGTATCTTTTAATAATACCCCACTTATTCCTGTTGAACAGATCCGTTACTTAGGACTAAATCTGGACAAACGACTGACATGGAATCCTCATACAAGACTGAAAAGATAGGAAACTGCTCGTTGATTCCGACTATTACAACATTTACTAGACAAACGGTCCAAACTTCCAATCTATTACAAAAAACTGATCTACATGACTGTCATAAGGCCTATCTGGACATATGGAGTTGAGCTATGGGGCTCCACTAAACCAAGTGGTGGGATCAAATAGCTTAGTTGATCAGACCTTTCTGAAAGAAACTCAACATTAGTAAACATTAAATTTGAAGCAAATTTAAACTCTAAAGTTGTCCAAAAACTTCATTTCTTATCATTCAAATATCAAGTAATTATAAATGGCATTGCCCACTGTTGTTGTATTTATTTATTAAACGTTATCAAAATAATAATAACAATAATAACCGACTTACAAACCAAGTCAATAAAAATTCATGTTCTCTTAATTTGGCTTTTAATGCTTTTTACATCTGTCAAATATTTAAAAAAAATCTCCAGGACACACATAAATCTATTAAGTAAATTATTTAACAATAAGATAAAACTCAAATTACTACGTGTGGGCGGCAATAAATTTCTGGGAGAGTATATTCACCGAAGAGAAGAGAGACTGAGTTAATTATCACCTTCTAAAATGCTTTAAAAAGGAACCTTGTGAGTTAATGAGCGGAATTTTTGGCTGGGGACACCTCAGAGTTGTTATTAAAGGAAACAAGTCTGTTTAGGCACGATCTCTGCCCCAGAGCTGAGGGTAATTAGAATACAATTAACTCGAGGGGAACCTTAAACAATGTTAACTGTTTAAGTCTTCTTCATCGGGACCTTTCCAGTCTGTCTCTCGCAAGATGTTTCTATCTTTGGGTTGGTATTGTGGATTATTCGTCTGGTTAATATGCATAGAAGAAATGGCCGAGTTTGGCTGAGCGGTGAATTCAAGGTTTCTTTATTAAAATAAACAATATTTTTTCGCGTACTGATGATAGCACACTTATTAATTATTTAATTATTTTTCTTCTAATAACAATTATTCAATTTAAAATATAAGTATACGTTTACACATGATTTAACCAATATAATTATGAAGAAGTTGTTAATCATTAATAAAATCTTGATAGCGATGTTTTTAATTGTAGAAAGAAATCAAATCCGTACTAAATAATTATTATTGAAAATGAATTAAAGGAACAATATACAACTAATGTGATAAACTAAATAAGATATATTAAATTAATTACAGTTTTTATAAGTGTATTAAAAATTAGTTTTTTTTTTTTAACGAATGCCATAGTATTTGTACTACATCTAATGTATTATACCATTTTTATATATATATTTTTTTATTATTTTCCTCAAGAGGCCCTACAATGTAGGCTGAAACATCAGAACACATAAACCAATAAAATATTTATTTAGAATATTCCATTTCTAACTGTACTCAAACCAATTGTTGCAATCATATAAATATACATAATAATAATTAGATTAATATAGGTTTTAAGATTTTTATTTTCTCAACTACCAACCAAAAGAAAACTTTACTAATCGGACTAACAAATTGCGTCCTATTTCTCACTTTTTTGTACTTAAAATCTACCAGGGCCCAAAAAGCTTCATTTTGCTCTCTTTTGTATTTAAAAAAGGTGGAAGATTTAAAAATATAAAAGTTCTCTGAAGGTGTGTTTTAAGTCTCAAAATACGAAATTATTTTTTAAAAAATTACTTCTAAATAGGTGTTACATTCAGACCAAATTGTTTATATTGTAAGACGATTGGACAATATTAACTTAGTTTAGGATATAGATAAAGCCTAGATATACTTGTATTTCTGAGAACTTGGATGTATTTCCAATTGCGTAAATTATTTTATTATATCGTAAACCCATCTAATTTTCTTTTTCTTTCTTGATAAGCATGAATAATCAATCTTCTACCACAAGCATGCTTGAGAGTGTTTGCCAACTTTATAAGGGCTCAACCTCATAAAAGGAAGACTCTTAATTTCGAAACTGGGGAATTTGATTACCAAGATAATTATAGGATCCTTGTTAGAAAATTCAAAACATGAATATAAAATTTGAAAGGTTTATTAGAAAAGTAATATTATTAAATTATATAAATTATAATGTGTCAAATAAGTGCAGCAGATTGGATAAGAATAAAATTTATAGCTAAGAAAAATACTAAACTGCTTTATTTATTATTTACTACAACAATAATTTATATTTATTTATTAGGTATTACAGGAAACATGTAACAATAGTTATTATTGTATATAAATAATACATATATTTAATTTAGTTATTATTTTCTATAAAAATACATTCTATCTATTATATTTATCTATTAGGCATGACAAAAAAAGTATAGTTCTAGATTATATAT
>NW_027114465.1:1108449-1113648 GCF_000696795.3 Halyomorpha halys | reverse complement strand
ATATTCTTCCAATCAAGATACCTTTTTTATTTTTCCCAAAAATTTCACGAGGCATATTTGGAAAGAGAAATTAGCTTTTCAACTGTTTATTAACAATAAATAAAATTAATTAGTTAATGTAATAATAGTTAAAAGTTTGTTCATACTAATTGAATTAATTTTTTATATATTATTTAATTAAAATTAAATTATATATTTCAACGATCCATTTTCTTTTTATCAGAATATATAGTTATATGGAGAAACAGTGCCTATTATTTCAATGAAAAAATATTTCATTCACACTAAATTAAAATCATTTTCAATATAATTGACTCATATTCATTAATATTGAAAAGTATATAGACAATAAGAGAGGAAAAGACGAAGTATTTTATTAAAAGCTTTTTTTTGTCCCAAGATCATTTCATCATACCTGAATGATTTACAGTGCTAACAAAGAGTTTGATTAGAATTGAATCGAGGGTTTCATCGGACTTTTAAAATTGGATTGCTTATTTAGAAAGCTCTGTTTTATAAATATCAAAGCTAGAAAATTAAAGACATTTATTACTTTTTCCTTGAGCCTTGCCTTATTTACTTTTAATAACATTAATATAATATGGTTGGAGTAAGATAGGAGAGATGAAGTGGTCAAATAAAAGCTCAAATTTTGGCAATTAAATTGATATTTGTTAAATTCGTTATAGGCATCCATCTTATAATATTTCAAATATAAGTAATTCGATCCGTTTATATAAAAAAAAAATAAAAACATATTGTTACTATCAACTTCAGATTTATAATTTAAATTTATTATAAATTTAAAAAACAAATTGGCTAACTAGATACTACTAGAAAGAATAACTGTTAGTTTTATTTATCTTATTTCTTAAAATTTTTTTGTTTGCAACATTTCGATCTCGAAAACTAGGTGTATATTGCTTATTTATAAAAAATAAACGACATCTAAATAATGCTGATAATACACAACACTAAAAGTTAACTAGCCCCTTCAAAATCTATATGCACCATTTCGTAGTATTGGAAGGGGTGGTGAATCTACCTGCATTACAAATGCAGTGGCAAAGATGTTCAAAAAGATAAATATAAAAATTATCTTAACAAATAGTGATTGGAATTTTTTTAAAGATAAATTTAAGTTTTTGTAGTGTTAAATGATTACTTTCTACTATATATTTATTATATATATTTTTTAAATTATTAAAAATATAACTTATATATTAATATAACCGTCTGAATGAAGGTAATCATTTTAATTATTATTTGGCCTGACCTTAGTTAAATTGTTTTGTAGAAATTAATATATCATCATTCTGAGAGCAACTTTTAAAAAAAGTGTTCCGCCAGGAATTTTCATGAAAGCGATGTGTTATTGGTGTCATATTATATCAAATATTATATAATAAAATATTTTTATGGTATTGCATAAGTCTATGTGGGGCCGTCCATTGCAAGTGCCCAAGAAAAAAAAATTGGAAAGATTTTTGGTTTTTGAATTCCTACATTATTTTCGTGTCCAGAACTAATAATTTTATTTTTTCTTTAACGTTGTCTGTGCAAATCATAAAATTAACAGGTATAGGATTAAATGATTCGGATACGTGCGTCCTTCTTAGAGATCCTAATAGTATTTGTATTTTTTAAATAAATATCTTATACAGTTATCGGCAGTCTATAGAAATCGTTTTTAAAATTAATATTAAGCTGGTGAACCGTACCGTTGTAATCTAACTTTTCCCAATATTCATCGCTCCTGGAAATATTTGATCAATTTTTTATTGCTTTCACCGAAATACACATTTATTGCTTCCTACGATTTCCTCTACTTTGTCTGTACTTTGATTAAATCTCATGAGAGAATAGAGAATTTATTACACCCTAAGGGAATCTCAGTAGGATTGAAAGTTCATATTGTCTGTCGGGTAAACGTACAAAATATCTTTAAATATCACTCACAGAAGAAATGAATATCCAAGCAGGGAAAACCTGATACTATCATAGATCATAGTTGCCCCTATTTAAACATAAAACGTAATAAATAATATTATTTTAATTTTTAAATAAAAAGTATCAATTTATTGATCTGTTAAATAAATCAAAAAATTAAATTTAATTAATGCTAACCTCTTAAACAAAATATAAAAAATAAAAATAAAACAAAACAGCTGAATGACCCTAATAACAAAAATAAACCTCTACTTTAACAAAAAAGATATTAATTATCCTGCTGAAAAAATAACAGTAGCTACTTGACCTGTTCGTCTTTACAAGGAATAGTCGCGTGGATGTAGCAGTTTAAATGTCCTATGTTAAATAGGAACGCGGCTTTCTCAAAATATCACGAAAGAAGAATGATAAGGGTGCCCAAAAGTTTTCTAAGCCGATATGGGTTTTAAGCTGGAGCATTAAGGTCTGGTGGCAATAGTGAATGATCTCAATGAGAATGGTTCTCAAAGCAGATAGCACGGAAGAAGCAAGAACCGGGAAGAAAAAAAGGCAGTTATCTCACCCCAATTTTTTATTACTTTAATGAAAACTATGTATAAAAACTAGTCAAAACTGATGAGTCTGCCAAGTATAGGAAGGGGGAATAAAAAATTGCGGCTATTTCAATACCTTAATTTTTCATTCGGAGCTCTATATCATTAAACTACCAACATCACTAGAATATCTAAAGGAACATTATTAGAAGAAGAGTACATTTGCTGAAATATTAGCCCTAATAGAGCTATTTACGTCCAATAGTTCTCGAGACATAGCCTTTTAAAAATCAACATTTCATAAAAATGTACTGAAATATCAGTAGTTAGTATATTTATTTTGAGAAATCTATATCTCAGGAACTATGTGACGTACAGATGTCTGTTAGCAATAAAATTAAAGCTAGTTTAATGTACTATAAAGTAGTTTATGACCTCACTCTTCATAGGAATAGTAGTTTTCATATTTACTAAAATAAATTGATTTATAGTTGTTCGGACAATAAGCTTAATTTATGAAAAACTTTATTTCAGAAACTATTGGACGTACAGATGTCTGCCAGCACTCAAATTAAAGCCCGTTAAATTTACTATAAAATAGTTAATAATGTTTATCTTTGTAGGAGTAGTAGTTTTATGATGATATTTGACGAAATAAACTTACAAAATGTTAATTTCAAGTTGTTTGTATAAAATGTTGGATTTTTGAAAAAATATATCTCTAGACCTATAAGACGCACATGTCTGCCAACACTCAAAATAAAGGAAATTTAACTTACTATAAAGCAGTTTATGAGACTTATCTTCGTAGGAGTAGTAATGTTTATGATATTCACATATGAATATAAATTTGGCAATTGAAAAGTTGTCCGAACAACTATAAATCAATTTATTTTAGCGAATTTGTACTTAACTACTCCTACGAAAATAAGCGTCAAAAACAATTATATAGCTCATTAAACTAGCTTTAATTTGAGTGTTAATAGACATCTGTACGTCACATAGTTTCTGAGATATAGATTTCTCAAAATAAATGAACTAACTACTGATATTTCAGTACGTTCATACAATATTTTTATTAAATGTTGCTTTTTAAAAAGCTATATCTCGAACATAAATAGCTCTATTAGAGCTTAAATTTTAGCAAACTGACTCTACTTTAAATGATGCTCTCTTAGATTTTCTATTGTTGTTAGTAGTTGTAATGATATAGAGCTTCGAATAAAAAATTAATTATTTTTAATGTTTTAAAACAGCCGTCATTTTTCATTGCCCCTAGCTATACTTGGCAGACTCATCAATTTTGACTAGTAATTATACATAGTTTTCAATTAAGTAATAAAAAATTGGAGTGAAATAATTCTCTTTTTTCTCCTCTTGGGCTCTTATACTGGGAGTTGGGATGTACATATTGCAATACGAGCTGGTTGCAATACTCCCAGCAACACTCTCCTCACATTACTCACTGAGATATAAACAAATGACGCTTCTCCCAATCTCATATCTTAGTACTCTATTTATATACAGCGTACGTGATATAGATTATCGTAAAACGTAATACATTATCATGCAGTACAATTACGAAAATAATGGATTGATTTCAACTTTTTATCCCGTATCCAACATATGTTATGTGTGTATGGATTATTATTTTTTAGCTTTAAATAACAATTAGAACCATATCAAGTAATCCATTCACATCCTGTCTCTTTTCAGAAAATAATGATTGGTACCTCCTAGGTCTTACAGTTAGTTATATACCTGAACTTTACAAGTCTGAAGTACCTAAACAAGATTGTTAATCATCATCCATAAATAAATTATGATAGTAAAACACCATACAACTTTTTTTTAAAAAATTTAAAAAATATTCAAATCTTAAATTTATATTTAACGACTTAAATTACTTTCTGTTGAAATTGCTAACCGGAAGCAAATATGGCCGTAGAGGTATAAAAATAATTTGGTTCCTCCCACAGCAAACATTGCTTTTAATTAGGAAAATATTTGATAAGGAATAAGAAACTTTCTCATTTTATCTCATGGCCGAAAATTTCTTTTTCATTATTAATGATAATAGAGTTTTTTCTTTTTCTACAAAAGAGAAAAAAAAATTAACTACAAAACGTTTAATTAGAGACCTTAAACAATTTAAAAAAAATCGCCTTTGCATATTTATAATAATATAAATAAAGAAAATTAATAATATTTTGAAAATCATTTTTATAAATTAACCTTTTAATGTAAAATAATTTTAAATCTAGGTAGCAAGGTTCAGGTTTCCTTGCCATATATTATATTGTTTCTTCACTTATTATTTGTTCACGTTTCCGAATTTTTTATTTGGCCATAGTGACGATCAAGATACGACAGAACAAGTATAAACAAATATATAGATTGAGATACTGGCTAGAGTATTTAAATTGCAATTAATTAATTTATATTGTTAGAACGCCAATGGAATTTTGAAAATAGAAATAAAAACATTATTATATATGTATATATATATTTTTGTAATAAAAATATTGGTGTCATATCTCAAAATAATTTTTTGGTAAAATTGAATATCTAAAATATCTAATCCTAATCATATTTTATATTACATAACCATTTTAACATAAGCATAAATAAACATCTCCTTTCTTATGTTGCAGGATGTTTTATGTAATAAATAAACGGAATTCAAACTTCTAATAATTTAAAAAAAAATGAATAT
>NW_027114465.1:1105829-1108389 GCF_000696795.3 Halyomorpha halys | reverse complement strand
TATTATAAAATATGATTAAGATTTTGTATATTTCAAACATTCAATTTAAAAAAAATATATGTAGAGATAGATAGATAGACCTTTATTTATCCTTGTAATAGTATTAAAAGAAATATAAAAATGTTTAGAAAGTAAAAATTATTTCAAAAACATATATGCTAGCCAAAAATTCTTATTTTATATTTTAAAAAAGTAAGCTTCTTAGGTATTCGAGAAATTAAAAAGGTTAATACATATTTCCATAGGTATGTAATATTATTATTAGTAGTAATAATATTAGTATTTTAGTTATATTTTATGTTATAAATACTATAAGATGATACTAAGAAACCAGATAGATGACTAAAACACCGGAATGAACATATTTACTGAATAGTTTTAATGATCATAATTGTTTATTGATGGAAGATAAAAAAATAACTATGTGATTATCATGCATAAATAAATTTGATTGATATGAAACAATAGCGCCAAGCGAAATTTAAAAAAAACATTCTAGCGAACTCCGGCAATACAGTTAAGGCCGTTTAACCGAGTTGGAAGAAAATAAAAGTCCATCTAAAACACATCAGGACTTATTGGTCTAATACCAGTTTATATTTCTCCGCCTTTTACGGCCCAATCAAAAGGTTTTAAAAAAACAGCCCCTTTTGATGGAAAATAAACATGAGTTGAATATGAGATATGCTTTTTATTTTTTTATGATAATTCTTCTTGATAATATTTGCCTACTGAAAGAGGAAAAGTGTGCAGAATATCATTCTCGTAACGCTTCATCTTTGGTTTATTTTCTGTTGTTTCCAAATAAAATTGGAAAATTACTCAGGGCTGATTTTTTTCAATTTTTTTTTTTATTTTATTGATTTCAGATTACGTTTTTGACTATTTGGGTTGTTAATAGTGTAAGCACCGAATAGAATATAGCTACCATTTTAATTTTATTTTTAATATACATACAAGTTTTTATTTCATAAATATAAAATGCACAGTAATTAGGATATTGCTTTGGGAAACATCCTTAATTTTTTTTTTTGCTAACTATTACATTAACTATGCTTTACATTTTGGTAAAAAAAAACTAAAATGAAAAAAACAGTATTGAAATGAAATAAAATACATATCTTTGATGCATTTTTACTGTAATATATGGTTGGTTTATGTTTATATCTATGGTTTTTTTTTCGTTTTTTTAATAATTTCCTATCTCTGTCATTAATGGATATAAAGAGTTAGGGCTAGATTAGAAGAAGTTATGAGTGATTTATATATGTATTCGTGTTTGTATATATTTATTTAGACAAAGTATTATCATAAAACAAATAAAATAAAACATATCTCATATTCAACCCCTGTTTATTTTTCAAAAAAAGCACTTATTTTTTTAACATTGGGCTATAAAAATACATAATACATATGTATATATTATGTATGTATAAATTTAGTTTAGAACTCATTTTAGTGATTATAGTGTAATATGAATAGTTATTAACAATCATGAGGTATTTTTTTGGGGTACATGTAGTTTTTTCATGTTGAATAGGTAAGTTAAGCTGCAGATGAGACAGGCATATGTTACGATAAGTCTAAGCACTGCTTTACGGTACCAATTTATTTCTGGTGAATAATTTTGATTTTTTATTAAAATATAAGTACATAAAATAGAGTATTTTCTTTGCCTATTCTGATTTTGAATTGACGTGGTCGTTGAATTGAATGAACAGCTTTATTTAGTCTATAAATGATTGTATCAATAATTTTGAGTATGAGCTGCGTACTGCTGTATCATCGGCAAAGAGTACTGTATCAAAATTTTAAAATTTTGAGTATTCATTCATGAAAAGATTAATTTAATTTTAAGTTCGTTTTAATTTTAATTCAAATATATGCATGATAATGGCCGAGCGTATTTTAATTTACCATAATTCTTTGCTCTGCTTCTCTTCATTTATATTCCCATGATATAAAATAATACAAATTATAAATTAATATTTGGAAATGGCATGTAAAGGGCAATGAGAGTGGGTATTCAAGCATTAATTTGCCCTTAATAATATTATCCCTGATAATAATCCCTAATAATTTGGTCTTAATAATACCTTAGTCACAAAAAAAAACTTTTCAAACAAACTTATAGAACGAATAAGTTCGAAACTGATGAATAAGTAAAATGAAGCAGCTGGTTGATTTTTTCTTTCATTATCAGTGCTAAATTTAAAAATAATTATGTTCCTTCTAATCATCCCTAAAGTACATTAAAGTTTCAAATCTGTTTTGGTATTTGCGTGTCTTTCCAGCTGTTGTGAACTTCATCGGAACCTTATATTTCTCACACCTCGCGTACATTTCAAACTTTCAGAACAAGTAATGCGTCAGCTGGTTTGAGTGCTTCCTTCTTATCCGACATGAAAGATGATGGTACCTGTTTCAGAGTGTCAGGGGAAGAAATGATGAAACTGTATCTGGAAGTTTCAGTTCCAAGTGGTATCAAATACGATTCTAATAAGCGAAACTCGGGAAAACAAGACATTATTGCAAAAGATACACACACACGCATATATAT
>NW_027114465.1:1105102-1105634 GCF_000696795.3 Halyomorpha halys | reverse complement strand
TATATATATGTGTGTGTGTGTGTGTGTGTGTGTGTTTATGTATCAATCCATTCATGTAGTGGAACTCCATCTCAAACTCCTTTATAAGGAAGAGGTAGAGCAAAAAATTGATTAATGCTTCCATTTAAATTGATATTACTTTTGTATGAGTAGTACAGATATCTACTTATACAACATGTTATGTGCTGAAATTTCATCATTGATTCAGCAAGTTTCTTTATAAATTTATAAAAACCAAACTATATAAATGTGTTTACATATATTCACTAGCATTCCTTAGTATTTCATATTGAGTATGAAATTAACATTTTATTCAAAAATGATTGTAGGATACGTGGAAAGTTGAAAACTGATACCGGAGCCGTTTTAACTAAAAAAAGAACGGCGAAGAAAAAAATCAAAGAAAAATGAATATTTATATTCGTAAATGTTAAAAAATATGCAGTAGCTGACTGTTTAAATGTATTCACCAAGTTTATAAATTATACTTACTTTTTTCTTTATTTATCCTTGTAATAGTATTAAAAGAAAT
>NW_027114465.1:1101542-1103736 GCF_000696795.3 Halyomorpha halys | reverse complement strand
TATATATATATTATAGATAGTTTATTGAGCATTTCTTGTTATAATAACCCTTTTTTCTTTTAATATTCTTGATATAAATATGCATTTTCGCATGGAGTATGTAAAATTCTAAAATCACTCCTCTTGTATAAGGATATTATGCAAGAGGAAAAACATTTTATAATATCACTAATAAAATAAAACTGAATGCCACTGTAGTAATAAACAAAATTATAGAAGCTTTTAATGACATCATGTAACAATATTAAAACATTATATATATGTGTGTGTGTGTTCAATATAAATCGTAATCTCTAAAAAGTATAAACTAATATTAAAATTGGATTTAGCAGAGGCCCATAACTTACTTCAGGATTCATATGTGATTTAAAAAGGTGACAGAATACTTATTAGAATGTACTGTGACCGTATATGTCAAGTCCTCTACATGAAATAACTTCGGACGATATTAAAAATTAATTGCATCTGAGCATTAAACTTTTTTTTATTGAAGTCACATGCTTAGTAATAAAAAAAAACATTATATAAAAACCATAAAAAAGTGAGGAATATGATGCGAGTTCAACTTAAAAATATTTGAATGCGGCTTATGAAACTTTTTCAATGAAATTTATTGCTGTTTTAAAAATTTTAAGAACATGAACGTCACAATTAAATTAAAATGAATGAAAATGGAGTTAACAGGTAGCCAGTGCGCAGCCAAAAGGGGGATGAATTTCTTAATTAAATTTATATTTAACATTTCATGATTTTGTTGTAAGTTTTCTCTCTTGATGAATTTTGAAGTATTTAGGCTAGGATGTGAATTCTTTTGATACAACAATATTCAATAATGTCTAAAAAAAGAAGATCTAGACTAGGTGTTCTTTATTTTCTCATTTTTTAAATCATTTTGATATAACCCTATTCAATAATGCCCAAAAATAAGAAGATATGAATTTAAAACTATTTGTACTCAATGAAAATTTTAATATTTATAGTTTTTTTACTAACTTGTTATTAAAAATATTAAACATTGTTACATTTTTTGTGCATGATTTAAAATAAATTAAAAATTTTTATGATTATCATATTTTTATGTAAATGATATTATTGGATGATACCGATTTCATTCTATATCCATTTAGTCCATGCTAAACAATAAACTCATGATGAAATCAGATAAATTACAGAGAAAAAATAAATAATTTAGAGTTTAATCTTGAAAATGTGACACAGCACTGTAAATTTGGGATGTTGGACTTGTTTACGTAAATTATTGAATCTCATCTTTAATTTTCAATCATTCCACAGATTTACTTATTGTATTTATTATTTGTACAGTTGTAAATTCAATTAAATAAATAAATTTAAAAAAAAAGTTTCAATAGAATAGTGAGCCACATATTCTTGTTAAAAGGCGATGGCAAAGAAATTTATATATTAAGCACTAAAGACATTAACCATTAAAATTGATGTGATTATATAATATATTCTTTGAATCTTGAAAGCGGAACATTTGTAAGGAAGATATAAATATTTAATTATACGTATTCCACGAACAATTTTAGTGTCTATAATTTTGTTTGCTACATTTTTTTTAATTTGTACTTTCACCAAACACATGAATGAAAGAGATGAAAAGGATATCTGACATCGTCCTATTCAGGTTTCGATAAATTTAACGACCCTATATCACTTATAGCATGAATATTTTTTTCTTTTAACGTACTCTAGGTACAATCTTACAGACTTTTACAGGTACAGTCTTTTACATCTTAACAGAGAAAAACACTCTTATTTAACTAACCCAATTTTCATATAAACTAAAAATCTTTTAAAATAATTTTTTTAGACATTTCAGAAACTGTTAGTTTTTCATACAAAAACTACAATTTTAGAGTACCACAAGTGATAAAATGGTATATTGTTTTTTTTTTCTGACCTCCTAGAAAGAAAAATAATATATACTAAAATTAAAAAGGAATGTATATAAGTTGGCAAAATGTATATAAATCTTAAAATGGTATGTTGTTAAAATATCCTCAAAGATATAGGCTTGTAGATAAATCAAAAATATGGGAGGCTTTTTTCCATATTTAATTATTGGCCACAAAAGAAGAATATTTAAAAGATGATGTAATTTTTTTATAATACATTTCAATGTTGATTGAATATTATTAAACTTCGATAACTTATATTTATAAGTTATAAA
>NW_027114465.1:1064439-1101357 GCF_000696795.3 Halyomorpha halys | reverse complement strand
TATATTAAAACGCTTTAATAATTGCTTTTATTACATAAATAAAAAATATAGTTGGCTTTTTAAGAAAAAAATATATATGGTAAGGGATGGAAAAGATGAGGAGTACTTTTCTCATGTAAAAAAACAAAATTTTTCATCAATCCAGAGACATCTTTTTAAAACCATCGTTTTGTTGGAAAACTGCATTAGAGCTTTTCCAAATATTCGATTCGTTTTTTAAATCGTGAGTATTATAGATATTGTATTTTTTTTCAGGCCTAGGAAATTTTACTGCTTAAGTTTAGAAATCTTGCATACTTTTTTTTTTAATCTTTATTTTTAAGTTTTGTTTTACACTTTAGTTAATAATAATGTATTTTAAAATTATATATGATTCTAATGAATCATATATAATTTAAAAACATACAATCCATATTTCTTTCGATCAATTGTTTTTATATAAGTACTATAAAGCTTTGAATAAAGTCTAAACTTTGATACAAAAAAATTATAATTAAGAAAGATAATGCGATTTTCTGACCGAAGAAACTGAATCCATTTTAAAAGTTATCCTTAAAATGAATAGCGTAATGAAAGATTAAAAACTGAAACTCATGAAAATGGCTTTCTTAAGAGTTAAAAAACTTTATGAAAAATAAAAAAAATATTTAGTCCAAACAATGAAATTAAATTTATAAAATCTCTGCTTTCCTTATAAAAAGAATTCCTAACAGCTTTTAAGTACAAAATTCAATGTACCCAAGAAAGTTCAGCCTTTTGACAGCTTTTATTCGAAAGTGGTTTGTAAAAGATTTTAGTTGAACATCAGATTATCTCTAATTTGACACATAATTTAATTTTTCTCTTTATAATTTCCCTTCTTATCTTTGAATAATTTTTAATCTAGAAGAAAATTCAACGGTTTATTTATTTATTACTTATTTTTAATAGCATAACATTGTATTACATACCTCTAGATTATTTCACTTAATATGAAATGGGAATGAACTTTTTTTAATATTTAACTGTTTTTTTTATTATTCATCTTTTTTTTTTATTATTTATCTTTTTCTTCCACAAAATTTTGCAATTATATTTATTGTAGTACTGTTAGTACAGAGTAAATACAATTTCCTGCCTAATCTAAACTTTAGCGATCAGCTTTACATCATTTTGTGAATTGAACGAGAAAGAGAAGTTTGTTCAAAGCTACAATCTGTGTCATCTCCATCGCCAGTATGAGAAATTCTGAAAACACAATAAGTGGCAACATCCATCTAAGTTAAATATGGAGAATATAACTGTCCATTTAACTTGGGATAGCTTCGGGGAGAGGCATGTTATTTCAACAGTGGTTTCTTAGGTCCTCAAACATTTGTAAACCTCTCATTACAGCCACACCGGATATTAGATAGTTGAAAATTGTTATGTTTCCCGTCTCGTATTGTGGCTTTTGAATATGAATGTGAGTATAAAGAGCTTTCTTCATACATACTAAAGCTCACGATCTGCTGAGCAATCTTAGTTACGCAGCGTAAACAAATTTTTTTTAAACATCTTTATTGAAATTTACAACTGTATATTACGTAATACATTCAGTAGATTTGATCTTAGTTAAAATGGAATTTTACAGGCGTGTAGAGCAATGGGTTTGGTGGCACTCTAATGACATTTTACATTAGCTGGTCTCGTGGCCATCTTCTTTTCAGGCGCTTCGGAGGATTATCTGGAATGGAAGAGGATGCAAGGTTAGAAACTAGGGGGTTTGAGTGGTTAGGGAGTTTGTAATGGAAGGAGTGATATCTGGTTCGTGCTAGTTCGGTTACATAGGGAACATTAAGGTCTTTATGTATGATTTTTTTGTGACAAAGTAAGGAGCATTGAGGATTTTACGAAGGATTTTGTATTGTAAGGATTGGATGCGAGAGGAATTCGAAGGTTTAGTGGAGTCCAGATTATGTCCAGATTGGCCTTATTACAGGCATGTAGATCAGTCTTTTGTAATGTGTTGGAAGTTTAGACCGTTTGTCTAGTAAGTGCTGTTATAGTCGGAATCTGGGTGCAGATTCCTGTCTTTTCAGTCTTGTGTGAGGATTCTAGGTTAATCGTTTGTCCAAATGTAGTCCAAGGTAGCGGATCTTTTCGACAGGGGTAAGAGCAACATTATTAAAGGATACTGTAGGGCAGTCAGTAGGTTTACGACGAAGGGTAAAGGTGATTTGATGGGATTTGTTGGTATTTATCTTAATCCTCCAATTACGACACCATTCTTCGAGGGCCGTGATATGGGATTGGAGAGTTTGGGATACAATTAATGGGTTATTATTAACTGCGGGCACACATGTGTCAGCGGTATACGTGGTGAGGATAGTGCTAAGATTGGTTGAAATGTCAGCTGTATAGACGGTGTAGAGGATGGGACCAAGGATACTACCTTGAGGGAAAAAAATTAAATAGTTAAAATTATGCAATATAAAAAATGTGATATGAAATATAAACAAACATGGAAGATGCTATTGAAATAAATTGACTAGCATTAAGGATGTAAAATTGAAAAATCCGTTGGAATAAGGAAGATTCCAAAATCATAACCCGACCTGCTGATTTCAGAGATCGTGGGACTGTTAACTTAAATATGAAAAAAAAATTAATAATATTTTTTGTTGAATTATATGACAGCTGAGTGGGGTTGGATGGGTTAAAAAATTAATGAGTAATTTGGAGTAAATTAATTTACTGCAGTGTTCATTGTTCCTAATTGCCAAATGAGAAATTTTCTATCAAAAGGGAATGTATCTACTTAATGTATTACCGTATCTCCTATTTAAACGTAATATGGGAGCATCTCATTTTAGATCAGTTTAATTTTGATTAAAAATGTTAATTAGTAAAATCTCTTTAACAGGGAAAAAATTTAAATTTTGAAATATAATAAATAAGTTTTAGCTGTAGAATTTGTATTTATCCAAAAAACAAATCTTTAATTTAGAGAAATGGATATGTTAAACTTTGATAGAAAACTCTTCAAATGTTAGTCTGCTTAATTCATTTGATAATAAATAAATATAATATAATTTAAAATATAATATACAATATAACAAATAAAATGTAAAAATATACTCTTATTTCCAATGTATTGCTCTTTTTGTTCATAATTTTCTTATTTGAGGTAATATGAGTCGGATATTAAAAATTAAGTATCTCTCCTTTATTTTAAAAAAGAAAGAAAGTAGTAAGCAACAAAACTTCGTCACTAGTGATTTTTCTTTTAGTTATTTCCCTTTCATTTTAACTTTTTTTTTTATTTCAAGCTATTTGAGTCATGTGCAAATGAAGAATTTTCTTTCTCATTACTTTTTTCCCATTTATTGTTCAGAGATTTTTTTAAAATCTATTTTGATTGCTAATTGTTGCACAAGTATCTCCATGGTAGAGATAATTAACTAAAATTAAGAAATAATTATACATTTTTTTCAAATAGGTTTGCCTTCAGGATGAGTAATCTGAAAGTCCACTAGCACATACAATTAACATGGTATATTGGTTTTATTTTGTCAAAATAACATTTTTTATGTTTACTTTTCCAGTAGTTATATAGCCCTATTTATCCGTATTAAAATACTTTCTCATAAATTAATAATTTTATGCTGTAGACTACTTGGATATTTTATTTTCGCTTTCTCACTCTTACCCCTGACTTAAATCCTCCTCTCCACTGGTGTTATGCTATTTCCCAGGATCTTTTCTAGATTTTTAACAATATTATTAATTTATTTTTTTCATTTTTTAAGACTACTGTAAACTAGAGACTATAGTGACTGCAATTTGTTTATTATGTAAGCATAATTTTATGTTAATGTTTTTTGTGTCAGTTTTATAATTAATTGTATTTTGATTTATAATGTTGTATAGATAGCTTCTTTTAGCTTTCTGTTTTTGGTTATTTTTAATATGGAAGCGTTGTTACTTTTGTATTTTTTCAGTTATTATTATGTTGAAACAATCCAGTTTTGGAGTTTTTTTTTATGTTTATTCTTTTTATATTTGGTTAGAATTTTGATATTTTATTTGTAAATTTATAAATAAATGTAATAAATGTAGTTTATCTATTTTTTTTTTATTTCACCCTTCATGTTGGTTAGATACGAGTTAATGTGTTTGCTATTGTACATTCCTAATATAATTTTATTGTGATTATATATATTCAATGTTTTAGTTATTTTTTCAGTCACTTCTGGTATTTAATTTATTTTTAAAAAGTGTATAGATTGTTTATCCCCTAAGTAAAACATAATTTTATTATAAAAATAATAAATTATCATTATAAATATAATACTAAATAAATATAATCATAATAACAAATTATAAAATGGAAATAATTACGCAAAAACGCATAGTAAGCATTTCTAACATACTAATAGTAATTATGTATCCTTAGTATACATTTTATTTGAAGAGATATCTGTTTTTTTTACTCAGGTTAAGTCGAGAAGATACCACCTATTGACCTAAGGCCCTTGCAAACTAACGTTCTTATGGGCCTGATGATAAGTTTTAATTGCTAGATATTTATCAGGTGATAATTAAGAGACAACAAAAAGGTAGAGGCTGGAGGTGGCGAGAAGACGGATGGCCGGAGGGCACGGGGCCACCTAACAGCCGCCGGGGGCACAATGGGGCTCCCAAATAATAAATGAAGCGACTAATGAGTGCCATGGCAGTTGCAAAACTTTTGTTTCTGTTTTCTTTTGTAACAGTTCTATTGTGTCGTCTGTAACAGTTCCATCTGTGGTAGGATTGTCGCTTAAAATGCAAATGTCCCTATAAAAAGTCTCCTTTAGTGCACTATCTTGGAGATTTATAGACTGGGTGAGACTTGTCTATCACACTTTCGAGTTCCCTGATCTAGATCCATTCAAAGACCTATGGATTGAAAAAAAAATTAAAGGAAATTCACAGCTATTATTATGGTATCGTAAAGAAAACCCTATTGATGAATCCAGCTGAGAAAATAATAGTCCTGTCTTATCTATTCTACGTGTTTAATTAACGAAAAATTTTTATTTCGACGAGTTTAATTTTTGTATCCTTCAATAAAATAAAAACTAGTACTTAATACACATATAATACATGAAATGTATTATATATACTTTACTGTGTCTTCTCCCCTTGATTGCCTTGTGGTATTATAAGGTGTTGATGTGAGTCCAGCTAAGGTGATATAGTCTAGCTATAGCCTATGGCTATGCCATGGAATTAATGTAAATTCGACGAGTTTAAAACATTATATTGTGCAGTATATAACAATTTTAGCTAAAATCTAAAGCGAAAATGAATGTTATAGTTTTAAAAATTAATGCATAATAACGCAAATTTGGACTTACGAAGTTGAGTTTTGCGACTCCACTAAACTAGCGAATTCCTTAAGGATATTTAAATTAAATTTGTATTAGTAAATGAGACATTGTTTTTTATTCTTATTACTTCAGAATCGGTTACCTCCTTTTATTACTTCCATTAAATCTAAAGTAAATTTTAATAGAATAAAAACATTTTTATTATATGTCCCAAAAATGGACACTTCCAGCTACATTATCCCTACGGTAATAGATTCTTTCTTACCAGACATTCTTAAATGTAAGCTGAGATTGACAGGACAGAGAAACCGCGATTGCGCCCATAAAAATACATTTACACCTTGAGTAACATTCACAGCTGTCGGCTCTGTCGTAAAACCAGTGGTAACATACACTTTAGTGAACCATCAGCCACAATTTTACTATCTTTTTACTGTCTCCTCATGGTATCGCAATTTGAAGAGTAATTGATTCAAGAAGAGATGAGTCTTTCATACAATGAAAAGAATGTACCAGTGCAGTTCAGAAAGGTGTATTGCTAATCCTATTTGGCGAATAAAATAGATTTTGAAAAAACTCGGTTATCTATTATGAGCCTTCTGAGGATTTGTTTGGATAATTTTGTGCAATACACATCGTAATTATCAATTCAAAGATAGCAGATAACTTGGTCCAGGTACCACAAATGTAATAATAATTATTAATTTAAAGAACTGGGTGGCATGAATTGAATAAAACGTTAATGATAAAGTTTTTTTATATAGCTGAATGAATTTAAAACAGCAAATCCAGTTCATTTGAAATATTCTAATAGGAGATTATAGAACAAATAATATAACAAAATACAACATATGTTAAATATAAGAACAAATGTTTTTTTACCCCTTTCTGTTTATTTTTTAAGAATTAAAAGGCAACACCTCAGGCCGGATTTGAACTGGCACCGTTGCAATATCGAGGCAGGAAAGTTTAACTCTCTTGGTAGGAAACGGCCCGTAGAATAGATTATTTTGGGTACTATAAGACGTCAAATTATGTGTAATATGATTGTAAAATATCAAAATCTTACTCATATTTCTTTAACAAGTATCTCTTTACCCTAAAAGAAATAAAAACAAATAAATAATAATAAAGAAACATAATAAGGGGTCCGAAGAAAGAAAAGAAAGGCAGTCGAGGATCATGAAACTGCGATGGGAGGAAAGAAAATCAAGACTCCCAAAGAAGCCTAACCATTGATATTCATGAGGTCCTTAGTGGCCAAAACGTGATAAAAAAATGTATACCATGTAGCTTACAAATTTTGAAATATATCTGAATTTATTAAATGTATTTTCTCTTAAAAGTCAGCCACTTTACTATCACCGAGTAATTTTTTTTTTAAAGGCATAAGCGTTCGTTTAAGCTCTGATATATTTTCAGATTGAACCCTAATTTTGTAAATACAGAAAAAGAAGCATCGATGAATTCAGTTCACATGTAATTTCAATTAAGTTTTCACTGGTAGTTGAAAAATGTAGAATTTTTATTTTCCTTACTTAATAGAACCACCACAACAAGTTCTATTATGTTATCGGAATTCCTTACAACGTTTAACTGACTAAAAAAAAATTAACCAATGTCAAAATTTCAGGTTTCAAAACATAGAATTTTGAGAAAAATTGTATTTTAAAAATTAACATTTTATTCTTAAAAATATATTATTTTAGGAAAATTTCTTCTGTTATAACTACATTAAATATTTAATTTTATGTGTATTGTATAATATAAATCATGCATTCCATATTTTAGAATATATTTATATAAAAAGTGTATTATGTGTTTTAGTAGTCGGTAATTAGTTAAGCTGATAACAATCATACTTTGAGGAGACAGGATTTCACAATACATAACGTGTTTTCAAAACTGGAGTTTATTCTGTAATATAACTACACTTAAGATAGACTGAAAGCTTGTTAAAAAAATACAATGTTTCTGAAAATGGAATATCTGTAGTCCAATAAAGAAAAAATAGTGAATAATTCACCAAAGCTTTGCGTTATCTAACCTTCTTTAAAATGGTTTTAACAAAGACAAAATTGTTTTTAAAGACGAATTGGTTTGCAGTAGTATGTTGGAATTTTCAACTACCTAACTTGGATAGTTTTTTATTTACCCCTTCTATTCGGTGAGCAACCAAAAAAATAAAAAAATCTTGGTTCATTATCAAATTTTCTTTTTTTTTATTATACTTTACTTATTTCGGCCTTTTCGGTTTGATTTGATTTTTAAAAATATAAGGAACTTTTTTTATGTTTACTTTACTTTTGAATCCCCAAATTGTACATTTATCAACTAACCTTTACATATTCTACTGTATATCCATAGAATAATAACTGTATCAACACTTGAAATAGCTTGGTTGAAGTTTACAAAGGGCCTTTTGGATGTAAGTTACAAAGTAACCCCACCACTTTCCATCTAGGCCATTTGTTCCTTGATGTTGCCGAATCTTTTTAATATTTATGGTTTCCGAGGAGTAGCAAAGAAGGCGAAGAAAAAACGGATGACCGCTGGTGTGTACTGAATGAGGAGCTTATGTATGTAGCCTCTTTATTTAAGTCTATCCACCGCGGAGGAAGAAGTAATGTACTGACTCACAATGGCATACCTTCAAAGAGCCAAGGAAACGCTTTACCACTATTCATCGATTGTGGGCGGTCTTGACGAGTGCCTCCTTTGCACCGCCTATAAATAACTGATTTATTTTTTCTTATATCTGTAGGTTTGTCTACAATTTAATAGAAACGATCAAAAGGAAAAAAAAATATGTAAACAAAATTCCACCCTTTGGCACGACCATCAGGTAACTAAGCAACTGTGATAACGGAAAAAAGTCACTCGTTTTCTTCAAATAAATATATTTATATATCGATTTTAAATTTAAAAAACGTAAAAATGGCGTAATAATAAACAAATACTATAGAGAGTTGTACATTATATAGTAATTTTTAGGAAGATAGTCCAGGCGGCGGTCAATAAAGGTAAAGAATAGTAGAAAAAATATTTAATGCTAACCCACGTTACACCTCACATTACAGGGCTTATCGTGATTGAAAACAGATTGGTCAACCTATTAACGTTGGTTAACATTTTTTTTTTTTTTAATAATTTATTTATTGATATTTACAATTGTAAACATTTATACACATCAAGTAAATTTGCTGTAAGTGATATTATGACATGATAAAAACATGTGAAGAATCTACCCATTGATAGAGCTCCAAAAACATTTCTAAAGGAGAAGATCTCGAGGCCATCTTCTTTTCAGACGTCTAGGAGGATTATTAGGTAGTGAAGGAGAAGTCAGGTTAGAAACGAGTTTGTTTGGGTGGTTGGAAAGTTTATTATGGAAGGATTGGTATCTGGTTCTGGCCAAATCGGCAACATATTTGGCATTGAGGTCCTGATGGATGATTTGATTTGTGACAAAGTAAGGAGAATTAAGGATTTTACGAAGGATTCTGGACTGTAAGGATTGGATTCGAGAGGAATTAGATGGTTTAGTGGAGCCCCATAGCTCAACTCCGTATGTCCAAATAGGCCTTATAATAGTCATGTAGATCAGTATTTTGTAATGGATTGGAAGTTTAAACCTTCCAAGTACCTTCTAGTAAATGTTATAATAGTCGGAATCGACGAGCAGTTTTCTGTCTTTTCAGTCTTGTATGAGGATTCCATGTCAGTCGTTTGTCCAAATTTAGTCCTAGGTAACGGATCTGTTCAACAGGAATAAGTGGGGTATTATTAAAAGATACTGTATGGCAAGACGAAGGTTTACGACGAAGGGTAAATGTGATTTGGTGGGATTTATTTTAATCCTCCAGTTTTGGCACCATTCTTCGAGGATGGTGATGTGGGATTGGAGGGATTTATTATTTATTTATATTTATTTAGACATTAAATAGTTTTTCTACAATTTTGTGCCTTTATTGACCGCCACCAAGACTATCGTCCTACAACCTACTTCATACAGTCAACTATTTTCTTCCAATATAATAAATTAATAGTAATAAGAGGGTACGATTACAAATAAATAATTTCCTAAACATAAAAATCCGGAGCAATGCGCATCACACAACTTTCACTCGTTTTAGAACAGATATTTCTAAATTATTCACTTTGACAATACACTCTCACAATATTTTTCCAATGAGCCTTAGCAGGATAAACAAATTGAACTCCAATTTTAAGTTTTCAGAAAAGTACTTTTAATAATATTTCTTCTACTTTAATTCTTATCCATTTTTCCTTTTAAAAATGTTAGATAGAAATATAAAATACAGAAATTTACTGAAATTCTAATTCAACAATAAATAAAATTCGAACAATATTCAATCCTAAATGGTTATAGAAGCAATGTTGAACACACAAAACTGATTTAATAGAGTTAGTATAATCCTGAAATATTTTAGGTTACAAGGCTACTTGACTCAACAATTAAATTTGAGGAGCCCAGACAAAAACCTATTATTGTCCAATGCACCAGGTATCAAAACTTAGGGCATACAAAGGCCTAGGTGCGTGAAATGTGCTGCCCGTCACGTAACAGAAACCTGCTAGAAACCTCGGGATACACTACATGGCATCAAAAAGCTCGGAAGAAACTCTTCCCCTGCCACCTGAAACTCAAAATTTGGAAATTTTTCCAAGCTTGTAAACATCAGCTCATGTTAATAATGATCACAAAGAAGAAAAGCCACCCTCGACGTCTCAACCTAAGCCCCTGACCTCTCATCCTCAGTCCCAACCTCCACGTCATCAAAATCCTCCCTATCATCTACCCTTACGGGTAAAATTGGCGCCACCACATCCACTCCCAGTTACATCTCGTTCTGCTGCTCCAACCAACTCCTCGTCCCAACTACCATTGAAATCCGAAACAGCTCCTCATACTCCAGCTCCACATATATCACGACTAGTCCAGCCCTCACTCAGTACATCTAGACACACAAACTATCCATCCCAAGCTCCTAATCCATATCCTCACATCCTTCCTGAAAGATCTTCAAGACACCCCTCATTAACCTTCTCACCAGAATCCTACCTGAAATCCCGCTTAATTTCCCACGATGAGCACTAAACCCCTAGCTGTCCTCTTATAGAATGCTAATGGCCTACATAATCACCGTGATGAACTTGACTTATTCCTACATGATAAACACATTGGTATAGTACTACTGACTGAAACTCATTTCACACTTTTACATACGGGACTACATCACTTATAGATCAGACCACTCAGACAACACTTCCCATGCTGGTACTTGCATCCTTACCCCATTCCCTTATTCCTTCCAATCCATCTGATGTTATTCAATCAACCTCGGTTATCATTTAAACTCGCCCTTTCTACGTTACCTTTTCAGCTTTATACTGTCCTCTTAGTAATAACCTTTCTTTTAACCACCCTTGATTCCTTATTCCGAACCCTCGAACCGCGCTTGTTGGAGGAGACTATTATGCTAAGCACCAATGATGGGGATGCCGCACATCCAACTCCCGTAGTAACCGTGTTCCGTGTTTCCACCACTAATACCTATTCCATTCTCTTTCCTAAAAATCCGAATTATTGGCCTACATCCCTCAATAAGTGCCCTGATATCCTTGACATATTTATCACCTCCCAGATTTCTTCTTCTCAAACCATTGTTGAATCCCTGGACGACCTATCATCAGATCATAGTCCAGTTCTGTTTTTTTTACATTCAAGCTTTGTACCAAAGCCCTCCGTCCCTTCATTGATAACAAGAAGAGTTGACTGGGACAAATGTAAATGTGAACTGGACTTCATTCAACATTCGACTGAAGACAAAACAGGACATTGATGAAGCTAATGAAAAACTCACATCATCAATAAGAACAAGTATAACTGAGAACACATCGGCTAATAGAGTCAATAATAATAAACAAAATAACCTGCCACGGCATATTCGTGTCTTATTAACCGAAAAACGCAGAGCAAGATCGAAGTGGCATAGGGTCAGATATCCAACTGACAAAAAGTATTACACCAAATTGACTAACAAACTAAAAGTAGAAATCAGAAAATTCAAAATTTAATTAACTTTACTTAAAATCTTAAAACTACTGACAAATCATTATGGAGGACCACCAAAAAACTATTCAATTTCAAATATTTTAACTACCCACTCCTCACCGAATCCCAAACCTGGGCCAGAACTGATGAAGAAAAATCACAAACATTTGGACAACACTTTTCCAAAACCTTTATTCCACATCCTGATTTCCTTAACCCAATTCACCTTGAATGTATTCAAACAGAACTAAATGACCCTTCTACCTAAAGCATTTCATCCTTCAGAGATATCTAGTTTCATTCAAAGATTACCGTGCCACAAAGCTCCTGGACACGACCTAATAACATCCCACATCCTTAAACTTCTTCCACGGAAAACCATCCTATTCCTTCCCAATATATAACGCCGTACTCCGTTCCACATATTTTCCTGACCCATAGAAATTATAAATAGTTGGGAAGGTTTAAAGCTACTAACATCCCCGAATCCTAAGATAAAAAGAAGTTATGAACAAAATGAAACGTTAATTAACGGTTTTGGTTTAGAGCTTTGAAAGTATAGGTTTTTTGGTTGTTATTGTACACTAATCGATTGTAACAAAACATATTAAAGATTCTATTAAGCTATATTACATTTACAAACAAATATAAAAACATATTGTGGCTTAGAGTAAAGTAGGACTATAAAATTTGTTTTTGGAAAAAGGATTTTTAAATTTTTTAGGAGAATTTAAAAACAAATCTTTTACTAAACTTTGATATTTCAGTAGATCTGACAAACATTACGAATTTCATTTTCTCTCCATATTGCATATATATTGTCTTGATTAATGTTACGAAATCATAATAAAAGAGTATACGCAAATGTTAAATTTTAACTAAATACAATCATTTATAACAAACTATCAATTGTGTTCATTAAATCCAAATACATTCTCAAATATAGAAATAGCGAAGCATTGCCATGTGAGCTAGAAAAAACATAAACAATAAAGCACAAGTATATACCAAAAAAATGAAATTTAATTAACTATGAGCAATAGAAAACTTTTCAGTTGTTCAAAGGTTCAACGACCAGGAAAGACCCATTAAAATATCCTATTACGTAAAAAATAAATAATACTGATAATGAATAACAAGCTGTTATAAAATAGCATAGTTAATTATTAATGTTCAATAACTTTCGTAAAAAAAAAAAGTCGAAGATTCCTGTTTCAATTTTCCTATTAATTGGAATATAAAATATTACTCGAGTGAATATGTATGGATAGTGTTACATGGATTAAAACAATTTCTCATATCTATTATCTCTTCAAGACTAGCGATTTAAGGAGAACAATCATAATGAAATGGGATTCCAAAATTTCATGATATGAGAACATTATGCAATTGAAACATTAAGCGCTTAAAATTAATAGAAATTCTCTACAAAATACTGTGATACGTGGAATTCTTATACTTAGCTTTTTCTATACAAATGTTTCTTGACTAAACCAAAATATTTTGACTTTTAGTTAATAGAGATGTAGAGCTTTGAAATTAATGAAAAGATGTTTTTTTTTCCAGTTTTAAATAATATATGGGAAAGTAAACAAGATTGGATGCTCTTTTAGTAAGTCCACTTTAATATTTTTGTTATTTGTTTATTTGTCGTGAGTTTCAAAAGATTTTACGCATTCACTACCAAGAAATTAGAGTAATTCTGGAAATAGGGTCGGATTTATAACTTGCTTTTGTCTCCTTACATTATCATAAAATCCTGATTCTATCATGAATTCTCACGAAAATAATTTGCTGATTATCAATCCGTTAATATGTAATCATTTGAATAGGAATGTGACCAATTGTTTAACAGAGGAATTATCAAAACCCTAAACTAGTGCTTGTAGGATTATAGACGTCTGAATATAATCCTAGAGTGCACCATTTTGAGTAAGGACATATTTACATACATCCTCCTGGATTAGTTTCCATTTGCTTGGCTGCTGTGACATGACACATTACGAAGTACCTCCAATACATAACATCTTAACATTAAATTCTCAGCTACATTAGATTTAATATTTTTTAAAAATGTTTTTATTTAATACGAGATCGGCCTGGTGGACCTTACATGGTTAATATATCAGTTACACTGTTTGTTTTGTTTAATAATTGATTATGGGGGTAAATAAAATTTGGAAAAAAGTTAATTTGAGAAAAAATAAATAAAATAGTAGTAATGTCCTGAATAGAATTTATTAAAAGATATCTAGCAGTAGCTTAGGCTTCAGTGTTCGAGATGAAGTTGGATTTCTCAAGTTATAACTTACTGCTCCTTTAACTGTCGGTAACTGGGAGTGGAATTTTATGAGCCGTTTTTTGATGGAGTATTTTATTGATTCCATTTGTAGTTCCTGATGCAATTGGATATTTCATACTAACCAAGTGCACTGCGATTTTAAGGACCTTATTTTGAAGTTAGGTAATTTTTTCTTTTTCGTAATCCAGACCTCAGCAGTGGTCCGAGTATTGTTTTAAAAGTAAGAATAGTTGGTTTTAATTTGGATTTTCTATTTACGATATTGTTGCTAACCTTGAGTTAATTTAATATTGATGTGGAGATTACTTGTTGTATTTAATTATTTACTGAGTCTCAGCAATCGCAAGCATCATTTCTTTCCCCTTTAAATATTTCACAGGAGTAAAGAGTTTGTTCCTTGCCAGGTAATTGTCTGATCAGATGTAGGAAGTAATGACATGGCATGATAAAGGATAGTAGACCTCAGCCACTCTTGATCCAGTTAGTTTGCTTAAGTTAAAACTATTGTGCGCGCATCACACAACTTTTACTTATGAACTTCCAATTAAATTGATCGTTTTTCATTTCAACAACTACTTCTTTATTATTAAGGATGAAAATCCCCTTACCATATATTTCATATTGTTTTTTTTTTGTTTTTTTAAATATTTATTTATTGCTATTCACAACTGTACATTATAATACATTTAGCAAATCTGATCTAAGTTAAATTGGAGTGTTACAGGCGTGTAGAGAAACTACCCATTGGTAGCACTCTAATGACATTTTACATTACCTGGTCTCGTGGCCATCTTCTTTTCAGGCGCCTCGGAGGATTGTCAGGAATGGAAGAGGATGCAAGATTAGAAAATAGGGGGTATGAGTGGTTAGAGAATTTATAATGGAAGGAGTTATATCTGGTTCAGGCTAGATCGGTTACATAGGGAACATTAAGGTCCTTATGTAGGATTTTATCTGTGACAAAGTAAGGAGCATTGAGGATTTTACGAAGGATTATGGATTGTAAGGATTGAATACGAGAGGAATTCAAAGGTTTAGTGGAGCCCCAAAGCTGAACTCCATGTGTCCAGATTGGCCTTATTTCAGTCATGTAGATCAGTATTTTGTAATGTGTTGGAAGTTTAGACCGTTGTCTAGTAAGTGCTGTAATAGTCTAAATCGATTTGCAGTTTCCTGTCTTTTCAGTCTGGTGTGAGGATTCCAGGTTAATCATTTGTCCAAATGTAGTCCAAGTTAGCGGATCTGTTCGACAGGGGTAAGAGTAACATCATTAAATGAAACTGTAGGGCAGTCAGTAGGTTTACGACGAAGGGTAAAGATTTCATATTGTTAAATGAAAGTAAAATCTGAATATTGTAATAATAACCATGGAAAGATAATAATTATATAATTCTTTCATATTTTCATATTCATCAATAGTTTATTACTATTAACAATAAGAGATGTTTAATTTTTTAAAAAACAATATGAAAGGAACTTATAAATTATGATCGTAAATTTTTATTTTTCTACAGGTATGAATATTCGTTAAGGGTTTTCTGAGGGGTTAAAAAAAATATCAACTATGTTCCTGCCTAGAATGCATCAGTTTAATAACAGAGCCGTGTACTAAAGAATGAGATCAAAAGAGATCGGGCTCCTTCGACTGTTTCCGATGTCCTAGTCTGTTTTAGGCGGTTGCGAGAAAATCGTTTTCTCCTTTAGTTATGAATCAAATTATTTCATAATTGATATTTATCTATTTTATATTTTTACTACCACTGAGAAATGGTTGATCTTTTCATATAAACAAAGTTAAAGGTACTTTGAAAAATATTATTTTGAAAATGTGGCTTTTAAGACCAGTAACACTAATGAGGCTAAACCCAGCTAATATTAAAGATCACTTGGTCGTACCAAGATATAGTTAATGTAATCAAAATTATTAGAGCTATTTTTTAAGGAAAAAAATGTAAAAAATAAATTCTATAAAGTGGAACTTCCGGTAAGTCAATTTAGTCGAACGAATGCTGCTTTAACGTTCAAGGCATATACCCATCTTTAATATATAATTTCAGTTTCAAAGGACTTTTCGTTTTTGAGCTATGCTGTAAAAACACACACACAAAACAGTCAGGGCCAAACTGAAAAGTTCAAACTTGTCACCCCTGAACTCTCCCGAACTGTTAGTATAAATAATTATAAGGAAATGAAACTTTTGTTCCTGAGGATGGCATGAAGGCCGGAACGCAGAAGATTTTGTTTACAAAATAAAATTGGTGAAATATGTTTGCCCTTAAATTAAACAAATTTACATTTACCTAAAATAAATTTGATATCATAAAACACTACTTTTATATATTTTAAATTCATAAAAATTATTTTCCATAAAACTTTTCATTCGGTTGATGTTATCACATATTACTGGATTTTTGAAAGCCTACATGCATATAAATAAACATACATTAAATTCCAAGTAATAATTTATCTATTAATCGGTGTTGAGAAAAACGTAACTGTAATCAAATTTGATAGTATTTGGAAATTGTAATTACTTTAGCTCAATTAGTAATAGTAAGTGGGGACCACTAACCACGGATTACTTTATTACATTACTGGTGGCTAATCTAGAAGCTGTATTTATCGAATAAAATTACCTGTATTCTAATTTATGTTCTGTGATTTCAAATTATAGTGGTTGTAATTGAAACTACTTTTTTGCACAAGACAGCTATCAACTGATATGATTCCTGTAGTGACCTCTTGTCATTTTACTGTTATGACGCCACGATGATTGATGCATCAGCTGCCAGGATGAACTCCCCCTCGGACCAGGTCTGATTTAGGGCAATGAGCGATAATGAGTGATGAGAGAGCGGGCAATGAGAACCAGTAATTAGGCGTGATTTATAGACATTGATCTCGGTTCTAATTCCAGGTTTAAAGGTTAGAAGCGATGTAACACCATTATGCTGTTATCCTTTTAAGGATTATCTATTCGCTTTTGAATTAAAAATATTAATATTATTTTTAAAAAATTAATTTTAAATGGACTGTGTTTTGAAAATAATAATAATTAAACCGAAAACTTCATATTAAATATTATTATTTTGTTTTTATAAATTATTTAAAAAATGTATACTTTACTAGGAATAAAACTGTTATGTTTTCAAAAATCGTCTATTTACTTGTCTAAATTCCGACCATGAAACTTAGATTAAAATATTAGACTCACCTTAATCCTTTTGGCTTGCGAATGAGTTTTTGGACCCAGATAGTAACTCCTATTATTCTCTTAAGAAAATGTCCTTGACCCTCGAACCTTATTTTGCAGGTAAAATGGTAATGTTTATTTAGATATTGGATTAACAAAATTATATATTTTCCCCAGAATTTTGAATGTATTGTTATTAACATATGATATTAACCCACTCGTTTGTCACCTCTGAGGGGCAATTTAATCACTCCCCTCTGAGAGGACATGGAAGCTTATTAGCGATTATAGAGAACATATTTCACAGCATTTTTTTTTTGAAACGCATGTTTTTCTATAATTATCTATTAAAATGACACAAAAAATAGATCAAAATAACAAGATAACTGTATTCACGTCGGACCATATACTTCACTAATCCGTTGAGCAATAAATGTAGAATTAGTGGAATAAAGGTATATACGAGTAAGGTTCAATGATATAGGGAAATTTGATTGGATAATGAAGAAATCCAGAAACTGAGAAAAAAAATTTACAAGAACTCATATCGTATTGAAGCTTACACTCTGATCCAAGATCTCTGCAGTGATAAGACATGTGATTTCGTGATTTACCATTAGTAATTTCCAAACCATTTCTTTATCCTTTCTTTCATTTTTTTAAAAATATATATTCTTCAATGTCTACTTATACAAATAAACTAAATTACATTACAATTCCTTACGTTGTTCTAAAGTTATACCATATTATATTACGAATCTATGGTGTATATTTTCGCGAAGAAATGGCGTCGAGTTGCTGGTAGATGCACACCGAAGTGGTGCCGAGTGCAACGGGGTAATAAGAACTTCTCTTGTTTATTAAAATACCATACAATATCTAAACATAAAGTTTTCAATTGGAGTTTTATCAACAGGGTACAGTATGGAATAGTAATTTAAAAACAACCTAAACCTAATTTTCTTTTATTCTACCACTATAATCTTTTCAGGTGTATAATTTATAATTTTAAAGTTCTATAATTTATACACTTAAGGTTACAAATCCGTTCGGAATTTTTCCAGTTCTAGGGATTAGCGCCACATCTGGGGAAATAAAACTGTCTAAGATCCCGACTGAGTGGCAATTAAAGGATAATTCGTCTGGGGTCTACTATGTAATAAGCTCTGTCAGCAGTAGGGAAATATCTTATGTATAGTTCAACATGGTATTTTAATTTTAGAAAAATCAATAAATAAATAAATTAATAATTAGTTAAACTGTTTTGAGTTCAATCATTATCCCCAAAATCCCTCCCCAATGTGAATTTCAGTGGACTTAATAAATAAGTGGAAGTTAAATCTGGACAAATGACTTGGAATCCTCATATAGCAATGAAAATAAGGATACGTTAGGCCTACTCATACGGTTGTATGACAGGGATTGGCTTTTAAAATTGATAGTAACACAATATACAGTCCTTTCAGCACTAGCAGGAGTATATAAACTGACTAAGATAACTAACTACTAATTTATAAAAAAAAGTTATTAATAATTTGTCTTTCACTGTTTGCAGAGTCTGCATGCTGCACGAACTTGGCGTCTTCTGGATTTAACGGTGAGTTTTTTTTATTAAGTAAATTATTTATTCAAATTTCGCTTTCTCCTAGAATCGCTATTTTACCCTTGTTCTTCATTAAAGGATTAAATAGGAAGGTGATGTCGATGGTGACACAAAACAACAATTTTTATGAACTATCCCTATTCCAATTATTAATATTTAATCCTGGGATACTCTATGTATTATGGGAATCTATAGAGAAAAATACTTTATTCATCCTTGCTGCCCAAATACAGCGAGTTGCTACATTACACAGCATACTAATCAATCCGTGATCGGACATATATGAATTAAATATAATTACATGATATAATAAAATATAAAGAAAACAGTTTTTCCCCACAGTTTTCTTTTACAATCAATTCCAGTCTATACACTAAATACAAATATTTCAATTCATTCCTTTTTTCTTTCCATTTCTTGTTCCTGTCATTTCACCATTTCACAATTTTTATTTCATTTGATCGACAAATTCACTCTCCCGAATTCACCCTCTCAGATCCTCTTCAGTGACACGTTAAACAAATTCACTATTATACGGCAATGTGAGATCAAACCATAAATAATAGTCACAGCAGTAGATCAGTGAATGGATAAACAAGTTTAAAAAAATAAATAAATAAAAATAATAATACTAATAAAATAAAATAATTTAATGAATAAATAAGTTAAAACACATAAATTGACAGGTCCACCTAAATAAATAAACAAACATGTATAAAATACATTATTTCATTCTTGACTTTTAATGATATAAATTTTTGATTCTCTTGAGGAACAGTTAATAACAAAACAACCATATTGTGGCAACGTACCGAGATTTAATGATTTTCCTAATCACACTAATAGTTTTGCGACTGAGTTTGCTACATAACTAATAGATAATTACCATTAGATTATCCCCACAAGTTTTCCAGTATTACTAAAACTACACTCCCTATACACTATACACGTATTAGTGCAAAACGTGTGGGAATTAGTCCTAGTGGTTATAACAGTTATGAGCTACGTTACAGAACAATTGTCATGTCTATAAGTTACTACAATCCAGTTCTTTTCTTACGTTTGGCCCAGTTTGAGGTTTTACGCGCCGAAACAGTGATCCAATAACGTTCTTAATAAAAATAAAAATACGACAATTAAAAATATCTATTGAATCACGAGTAACTCTGTTTTTTTTTTTTAGCGGACCTTGAATATCACGTAAAGGAACCATTAGCAAGTTCTAACGATCGATTATGATGTGAGGCTGGGCAGTAGAATAGTGACATTGATTACATCGTTGAGACACTTTTTTTATTCTAAGTAGTTCTTTTATCGATACTAAAAGTCGTCATTAAAAAACTACTTGTTTTAATAATTTTTGACTCTAAAATATTTTCCAATTACTAAATTTAAATTATATCGTTTAGAAAGGCAAATATTAAAACCTTTTATTAAGTCAGAAATAAATGTACTACAATAAATGTGAGTACATGCATTAAAAATTAAAATTTGAAGTTAATTAAATTTTTATTTAATAAATATTAATTAAAATTATAAAACCATACAGTAATATACAAGTTATCACTAAACCTAAGTAAAACTCACTATAATGCACTATAATATAAATTCGAATATTAGCCTAGACAAAATAGATACAAATAAAATAAATAGGCGAGTGGTTTATAAAATTAAATTTTATAAATTTCTAATATCATTTATTACCTGATATCAAAGATAGAATATATCAGCATCGCTATGATTGAAAATATAAAAATAATAAAAAAAAAACTGGATTAGTCACAACACCATGCAGAAAGATGCATCATTTCGATTTTCAGGATCTTAAAATAGTATGTAAAGAAATTAATAGTTTTAGACGAAAACTTTTGAAAGCCATTGCAATAGCGTCAAATCAAATTTTAATGCAACATTTGCCGAACTCCTAAGTAGAATAAACAATAAAGGAACTCTACCTCCATTTTGCGATACAGGAATAATTGAACAATTAATCCAACAGAGTGCACTCTTAACCATTTAAAGTCTTAGCCTGAACGAAATGTAAAAGAAAAAAGAAAAACTGACAGATATTTTGCTGGCCTTTAAAATACAAGGTAATTTAGTATACACTTCCAAGTATGTTTTTAAAAAAAATATTATAATTCCCTAATTATAAAAAAATATTTTAGCTTGCATAATATTAAAAACATATTTGTGACTATATTGTTTTTCAGACATAAAAGCTCCGAAAAATGACCAACTAAATAAAAGATGAAAATAAACTAAGAAAACTCAAAAGAAGAATTTTTATAATAATTTACAAGTACTCCCATGTGTTGTATGCCTGAAACTATATTTGAGTAGTGTGACTGATTGAGGAGGATTGAAACCGACCAGACTTTATATTAATAAATCGTGGGTATAGCGAGGTCTAAATGATTTTCCTTTTTTTTCGTATCCCCCTGACCATTGATGGATATTAATAGTTACAAATAAATCACACTAGTGGGAACTAACGATGAAAATAAATTTGCTTATTATTGATAAAATTTTATGTTTTGGTATAACCAAGTATTTTTTTCGTGCCAATAATGTGAAATAACCACGCCTTGGGCTCACCAGATGGTTACCGTTTCTTCATATGCATGCAGCATTGCGTTCAATTTCAATCAAGCATAATATATAAATAAACACACATAAAAATGAAGAAAATATTAAAAGTTAATTTCTAGATATCTTCTACTTCCTAGCATAAGGAATATATGAAAGAGACCTTCAAATACCTGATCCATTCTACATATATATATTCAGTATAGATATGAGGAAATAGAAAGCAATAATATTTTACCAGTCAGAGAGGAAGAGTTTTGGGACCCGACCTAACTATCAAGTAGCAATAATCAAGTTAAGTAGAATTCTATATTCAGCTCCGAGTTCTTCTTACCCTAGCTAACTTAGCAGATGTGTCTGCCCCCCTCCGGAACTTCCTGAGAGGGGAGGTCGTCCTGTTCACTTACATGTACTGCCAATGACTACATAAATGCGATATATATCTGTTCATTTTCTTACCCATAAAAAATAATATTAATCGTGAGATGGACAATTGTATAATTTAATTTGTATTTAATATAAATTTTTAATAATCATTAAAATCATAAATTCAATGACAATACAAAAAAAAAATTATTTTGTAATGATGTGGGATTTTATTGACTTATGATTAGAACACGGCGAAGATAGTTGCACGTACGCTTTAATAATAAATTAGAAATTAAGGGCATATACTGCTCAAGTATGTGGAGCAGTGTTGAGCAGCGGTCCCAATGTTGGTGCCACAGTACCGTGTTGTACTCCCAGCGTATGCCCTATGTGCCGCTTTCTCAAAATATTACCTAAAAAGAAAGAAAGAATATTAAAATTAAAATATCAATTAAACAATGCATTCTAGCATTTAGTACTTTGTAATGATTTTTCTTCTTTTCTTACATGTTTAGCAGCGCTAAGGTTAATTATGATAACATTTTTATCATTTTTTTTAATATCAATTACGAATTTCTTTTTTATGCCAAAAAATATAACTCGGCAAGAAAAGTTTAGGGACCGCTACAGTGCAGCTTTATCAAATCTGACCAAAACAAAGTATTAGAATAATTGAAAAGGAATAATAAATAAAGTAGAACAAACTGGAGGAATATGACGTAGAATGGTATGAAGATAATACAGTATGAACATACAAATGTTCAATAGCTCATGATGTAGAACTGTATGTAAACTTAAAATATGAAAAATTAAATAAGGATGACATAATTAGGATATGAAATAACGAAGATATAATTAAAACATTTTTCAATTAATTCTGTGGACAACATTTTTTCCATACTTCCTACAAAAATACTAAGCTTCTCTATCTTCGGTAATGAGGATGCAACATTTAAATTAAAATAAAAATAAGAAACGTTTTAAAGTAATTCTAAATTAATATCGAATAAAAAGGAAAGATATAAAAATAAGAATCATAAAAGTAAATGGAAATCAAGGTACAGTGATGAAAGATAGCAAAGGCGAAAAAGACGAAATAAAAAATGAGAAAAACCTTGCTTGACCTTGAGTTACTTAAATCTACGACGAACGACAGAGGACTCTTCATCAGCAAGCTACTGTAAGGGGGAAGCGCATTGCAACCACTAAATAAAAAGCAGGTTTCAATGATATTAAATAAACCGTGAAAACAGTGCCAAATACTATATTAAAAGAATATTAATGTTTCAAAAATTATAAGGAATGTCTCTAATTACTTATAATCTTCTTCATTATTCTTATATCCTGCTTTTCTTAGGCCTAATAAAGCCTAAAACATTAGCATAAATAAAAATAGTGTATCTCCTTATCCATGATAGACAAAAATTAGTTGTAACTAAATACTATATAACTAAATTGACTGTTGCCGTTATAGATTAATACATAAAGACCAGTTGTTATCTATAGGCCAATAAATAATAATTGTAACTAGATTAGCTATTCATTTAAATTTTATTTCAGTTATAAAGTATTAAAAAGTATACAATTAATCTATAGCAAACAGTTAATTCAGCTTAATTATTCCAATTTTTTTTCCAAACTCTTTACTGAGTTACATTTCTGACGACAAGCCAATAAGCTTCTCTAATACAACTGGATGATTTAATTTTTATTTTTAATAATCATTTGTATTCAAATCTAAATTCAATGATAGAACAAAGAAATTTTTTTTTGTACTGATGTGAACATTTTTCTGGGCTTAGATTAAAACAAGTATAAATTACTACGTTCGTAAGGGAAAAGAGATTGCGTAAAGTTTCACATACACAAAGAGAGTAATTTAAAAATTAATAAACAATCTATGATATTTTATGGGTAAGTGGATGGCTCAGTGGTAAAGCACGTGAGTCAGTCCTGTGGGTTGGAGAGCTCTCCAGGGTCCACTCAGCCGAATAAAGTTAGTTGAAAATATGAAGGTTGAGCGGGATTCTGATAATAAGCTTTTCAATTGGCAATTGGATTAACTCCAATTTCAAGTTTTCAGAAAAAAAATATTTTTAACATTATTTCTCCTAGCAAATTTTTAACATTTGTCTTTGCTATAATGTTTCAGAAATTCTGCATAATTGAATGTTAAGAGTTTCCAGAATTAATATTGAACATACTAAGGATGATTTTATAGAGTTATCCTGTCAATGGGAAAACTTAAGTGTAGGGTTAATGGAATTATAAAATTAACTCTAAAATAACGATGATGACGAAATCATTTATCACACTGAACCCATTGCGCATGTGCTTGCACAGTCAAACTCATATTAGGACAGGCATTTTAATAATGACGTTTTCGTCAATCAACATTATCTTATACGACTTACTATGTAAAATGTTCTAAACTTTTAGGCTTTGAAAGAATGTATAATACGTTTATTTTACTGAAGTATTTTTCGGAATTGTGTTTTCTATAAACGAAATGGTTTTCTTTCTGCCTCCTAAAATTAATTATCAAATTCTTTCATAGTTCATATAGATTAGTTGTTGTTTTTTGCAAACAATACGAGATAGTTAATTATTTAAAAAAAAAATTCTAGAAAAAGTTTTTTACAAAACCTAATTTAAGCCCAATTAGCCCCCTATATTTTAATGAGGATAAAACCTATCTGATATTGAATACCTCCTAATTTTACACAACTGTATCAGGTTTAGTCAAGATCGTTTGAGCCGAAAAATCGCATATATAAAGTGGTAATTATGGTCAGTCGATTATTTTATCAAAAAATTTGCTGTCACGTCACTGGTATACATCAGTTTCAAATATATCGTTTAGGTTTTGTGTGACTTTTTGAAAACACAATCAGACACATTTTGTGAAACTCGGTTCTTTCGACTCAAGTGACCTCAATGTGTATTTCCGTCAAAACCTGAATTCGAAATTTTCAAGAATATTGTTATCAATTATTGTTACTTTCCGTATACGTGAAAATTCAATTATTTTGAATATGAGTGTCTATCACATATATTGTTCTTTGTAGCAGGTAATTGTTACTAATTTCTTCACAATTTTAATAATCTTGTAAATTATATTCAGCTAATTAATAATAAATATTATTTGCCATTCGAAGTGTATTTCACCATAATACGTAGGTGCAGCCGGAGGTAGAGTGAAGGTCAGAAGAAAGATGGAGGCGCGGGTTAGTGATGGTGCTAATTGGCTAGCACGAAGGGTTGTGTAGCGAAATTAACTATATGGGTACCTGCCCCTTACAGCTGCCCATCTCGTCTAAGGCATTATATCTCATGCATACGACCATCCTAACAAGTTCTCGGTTACCAAAGTTTGCTTACATTGATCTTCATATAATATACAACAATCATGATAATTTTCTTTTTTTAAATATCTGTGAACTTTTAAATATAAGGTAGAAATTTTAGCTTTTAGCTCTTTTGCTTGAACTTGCAAAATTCAATTAATGCTATAATATCGTATTTGAGTATTATACCGTTCAGGAAAAGATCTATAAATTATAAAAGCTTTAGTTATTAAAATTTAAAACTGTCTTTTATAAAATATAGTAAGTAAAGAAGATTAACTAGCTTTTTTTTTTATATCCTCTTTTTTATCTTTTCTAAAAAAAAAAGAATGAACCCAGGACTATTTTAACTTCCTTTTACGAATCCCTCTCTTTCTGCTAAAAAGCATCTCAATGTAATCTTGATTAATAAATTATTTTTATGATATTTTCAATTTTCTGAGAAATACTTGGTGACGGGGCTTACCTTTAGCTTGAGTTTATAGGATGCTCAAACGTTTGCATGTAATCAACCTAACTCATTAAAAAAAAATTGCATCTGAAATCGCGTATCTATGATAGGTGTATATGTTACACATACATATATCTGGGATGTTACACATTCTTTCTAGCATCGACCTACTGGATATATCACTTTATATCATCGATTTTTACCATTGGGTAAAAAAACGGCACTACAATGTTGATGAATCTCTTTCAGTCAGTGGACCATTCAACAGACTTTATTACCGGTCAGATCCTCATTGAAATAGACAGTAATTAAAGTCGGCTTTTCCAAATAGCTTTCTGTAACGTAAGTGTAAATATTCATAATTTATAGTGCCTATAAAGTAAGTAGTAAATACTATTAGTTTATAGTTCCTATGAAGTAAGTAGTAAGAAAGTAAATTTTATTTATTTAACATGATTAAACATCCCTCATTTTTTGTAGAAATAAAAGTTGAAAACTAATTTACTGAAATAGCAGAGGTAATTGACTTATAACATACATTTTGAAAGTCGAATATTTGAGAATTATCAATATAAAACATTTAAGAAACAGAAGAATATATAGAGTGAGACGAAAAGAACGTATAACTAAACCAACTGAATGTATAAATACAATTTTTAGTGTTTCCATTTTTATCTTTCTTTTGAGTTTTTAAAGCAATAATAAATTTCAACTTTCACATATGAATCAAATATATAAGTGTTAAGTGAGAGAATTGATATCACGTAATTTTTTGTAACCCAAATTACGTAGGAAATAATTTCAACTCAAAGTATGGTGGAAATTGAGATTTATGAGATAGGCACAAAGCAGCAGATTTTTATATCAAGATTTGCATATTTAAATTGATTATTGATATGACAGCGGTAAATTTCAATTAAAAAACAATGCTCTAATTTTTTTTATTTTATTTAATATCATTATAAATGCTAGTCTAACGACCACCCAATCAGGGGTTGTATTGATATGCAAATGAATTTTGGTATATTTGATAGGGTATTGCATAATTTACATATTTGATTAATATATATGTTTCTCTTTCTTTTTGAAAAAAAATTGTATAGTTTAATTAAAACATGATCTTTTAATTTGCGATCATATTACAATATATGTCATGAAACGAGATATATCAAGACAGCCGCTTCTTATATTAGTTTATTGGAGTGTGTATTATTGAAATATTAAAGTAAACTAGTAATAATTAATTGTGCAAGCGGAGCAAACTTACCGTTTCTGTTTCTAAAAAATCTTCAATTTATGAGAAATATAGACCAGATCTTTCTCCTAAATTATGATTTTCGTTAGTCAAAATAATAGTAAACAATATTTTCTAAGGACCACTATTCTTCTGTATATCAACTTCTGGGATGCTCATACATCCTAAAAAACTTTGTATGATTTTTTATTTCATCATTAGATGATGTTTTGAACAAATGTTTGTCAACTTCCTAACCCAATTTCTGGAATCATTGCTTAAATATTGCCAAACAATTTTTAAAATTATTTTACTAAATAATAACCTGTTTAAAAAACAAAAAAAAATCTTGCATCCCTATAATTTAAAATCACTGTTATTATATACCGATTTCCATATTGTGGGAGTATGTGGTTCAGTGGTAAGGCACTTCGTTACTTCAAAGTTGTTCAAATCCGGCTGTGGCAGTTGTGGAGCCCTCTCATGAACTGTGACGATTAATCATTATTCATGACGATTAATTAGGTAACGTGCCGGTCGAACGTGATTCTGACCAAATTTCATAATTATTATGTAAGCCAGAAATCTTATTATTTGTTCTCATACAAAGGGATAAGTGATTTTTTGAATATTTTCCTTTCGAAGACTTTACGCATTTGTGATTGGCAGCAAGCGCCCATGTTCCACTCCAAGGAGAGGACTGATTAATGTTATATGTAACCTAATTTTCGTTTCCCTTGATACCAAAAATGCTTTAAAACAAATTAAGTTAGTAAAATACGCACGTTTAGCGCCAATAATCATTTTGTGCGCCTCCAATATCATGTATTCATTCCGTTATCATGGGTAACTCTTGAATTATATGGTGCAATCCACATGTATTTTAATTACGTTTACCCTACTAATGCTATCGAATGCTTGACGATAGTTAATGAATAGAATATAAAGGATAGTTTTGTGCTCCCAGCATTTTTATTTTAAAAATTTGATCCATTGTTCCTTTTCCTTTTCTGAACCTGTAGGGATATTCAACTAGAACTCTTTCAGCAAAGACATTGAGTTTTATTAAGATAATATGTTAAGAATATTTTGTATCCTATCCCTAAGAGGGACTATCTCTACAATTCTTGTGATCTATCCCCTTACTTAGATGAAACAAATCAAATTAGCTCCCTATGCTTTTAGTCTTTCACATGTCGGGGAACAAATCATGTAAGCGTGTAAGTATATTATCTGCACGTAGTTCTGATTATGACACTGACCACTATAAGGTTAGAATCAAACTTATGGAAAAGCTCACAAAAGACAAACTTGGAAACCATCACAAGCGACACTTAAAACTACGAATAAAGTTGCTGAGTTGAAAGAAGTAATCTAAAAAAAAATAGATTATGATACCTATTATGGATTATAATAGAATTGTTATAATTATAGTGGATACATTCATTGTACAAGGTTTTATTGTTGTAAGATTACTTTGACACCCATTAAGGAAGAGGAGGCAGTTTGGATGAGGTTAGCACTACACGCTTCGACACACCGGAGTACATGGAATAGGAATTCATGAAGCTTTTAGTTTAGCCGCTGTCCCCATGGTGTAGTTAAAAGCGCAACTAAATTAGTTTGAAGGGCCTTAACATGACCGGGGCAGAGAGTTTACGCTTTAATCAACACCAGCATAGGCACCAACACCCTCGTAAAACTGATTAGTTTATGCTTTAATTTTTCCAGGATTAATGATAGCAAATTGATAAAATCATATTGATTGTAACTTTGTAATTTTATATTACTTGGTAACGGAATATTAAAATAGAATGCTTATTCTTTATTCAAACATTGAAATTAATACTGTTTTATGCATTTCGTTAGTACATCTGACACATGAATACAAACCCAATATTTTAAAAGGTTTATTGTATTTTTTTTTTTTTTATTAAAACTTTTGAGACCACCGTATTTTTTGAAACTCATCTGGTGCTTTTTTCAAAGTACGTTCGTTCGGATAGTGCTGTAGCAGATAGTAATTTATTCCATTGATGTAGCTGTGAGTCAACCCTGTGGGTTCTAGAGCCCTTCTGGGGTCTATCTAGCCGAATTAAGTGGGTATCCTTAACTAGGAAAAATCTTGTCGAGGTGATCTTAAAAAAAAAATGCTACCATGTATATATAACCATTGTTCTAAAAAAAAAGATAACTCCTTTATGAAGTACTGAACTTCTGACATTTCATGGGTTTTCGAACTTCACACTATTCTTATTATTGTTTTATTTAGATGATATAAATTTTACAATAATTCTTAATTACAAGTTCATATCTATGATATTGTAAACGTATTATGCAGTTTATGTAAAAACCATGATGTCGTATTGATAGGAAGGTATTATTGACAATCACAGTCCTAAGAAATCTAATGATTGTGCGTGGATGAAATTAATCACTACTCTGGAAAAAAAAAAACACTGAGAAATAGAGATGAGAAGAATAAAAATGATCTCATGTCACTAGAAATAATTTGCCATGTTGAATAAATGAGATGAAATACAAAAAAGTGGCCGTTTGTAGCCGAGAGAGTTGAGACCTAGGCCTTAGAAACTTCAGAACTGCAACTGCGCCGGTTCGAATCCGGCCTTAGGGGGGGTTTGAATTTTCATGGCAGTAACATGGAATAAATACTTGAGCCTCTTACCATGATTAGAATAGGTTGGTTACCTTTAGATAACACCTACCTCCTTCTGCCAGAAACGAATAGGAAGGAGGTGTTAAAAAAAGAAATACAAAATAATTTATAATAATATATTTCATCGCATTTGTTTATATTTTTATCTTTCAATAAATATTTATCCACACCTGTCAAGTGCTACAATTTAGAAAGAGGGGTGGTAGAGAGAAAGGAAAGGGAATGAAAAATTATCTCCTGTCACTAGAAAATAAGTGGGAATAAACCTAAAGTGGAAGAAGGGTCAATCCGGGATTGTGGATTAGCGTGGAATTAATCACATCCCAAAAGCGAATTGTTACCCTTATATAATAAATTCCCTTTGTCCAAAATAAAAAGGCTTTTGGTCTACCAATTAATAATAATTGCAATTCAGTAACAAGTATTATTTGACATTTAGATTTTCAATGCATGTTACGTCAAAAGGGGAACTCAACGAATTAGATATTTACGGTTTTATACCTTTTTAATTGAATAGAGACTGATATAAATTTGTTTTTGACTACCTGAAAAACGATTAGAATAATATCGTATCGAAGATATGTTTTATTTTAAATTTTAAGTGCATATAAAGTAAAAATTATGCACTTCTGAAAATTATTCTAGTAGACCTTCCTTACAGGACTACGATACATCTTCCTTCAAAAAAAAAAAACTCAACTACAAATACCAACCAGGAATTTGAGACCTAGACAATTACAGATTAAAATAAATATGAAACTTTTTAAAAAGAAGAAAGATAAATGTTTAAATATTACACGATTTCGTCACATTGTATCAGCAAATTTTCAAGAAATTCATCATATAATCATATAACAGAAAAATATTAATTTTCAAGAAATAAACCTGTCTTTTTTTTTATCCTACAAACATATTTTAATAAACTAACAGAACCTAAAAGAGCATAATATCTGGTTTTAATTTTATACATATTGCTATTAAGTTCGCCAAACCCACTAGTATCTAACCTTGTTTCATCTTCCATTACTGGCAATCCTCCGAGGCGACTGAAAAGCAGATGGCCTCTCGACCTTATATTGTAAAAAGTTTTTAGAGTTCTACTACTGGGTAGTTTCACTACATGCTGTATCATATCATTATCATTATGTCATTATGATCAAATTTGCTTGTTGTATTTTATATAGAGTTGTAAATATCAATAAATAAATAAGGTTCGCAGAACGGTCGATGGAGATGACAACCAGTGAACGTGATGGATTAATTTTCGAAAAACCAAGCACCTCCTTCAGCAGTGATATAAAATTTATTGAGCTGGCTTGTGTTGGCCATGGGATTTGTGGCAGTATTAGGATGTTCGTGTGATTTATTATGTTTTTTTTTCATACCCTCCTGTAAAGGTTTTAGTGGGTATTTGGTACGTACATATAGCAGGTATGCTATATATATATAGCTGGGTGTGAACGATACCTTTTGACCAATTTTGACCAAAATTGATTTATTATGAAACGTTTGTAGTTGTTTTATGTATGTGTTTATTAACAGTTAGCATGTAATAAAAACTATGTAAAATTATGTTATTGACTTAGCATGTTGCTTTTGTAATTGTCCTGAATCCTTTTTTCTTAAACATGAAATTTGTTAACATGAGGCTTTTTTTTTTTTTTTTTTTTTTAATGTACTATAGAATTTCTATATGTCTAATGGAACAATTTGAAAAAAAAAACAAATCTATTTGGTTATAACTGTATGTTTTAATAGGTAGTGAACAACGGCTGTCTCTATTAAATATATCATGATTTAAACAAAACTAATTAAGAACAATTATGACTGAATAATTTACATAAGTCAGAAAACCGTGGAAAATTTAGTTCTGTGTTTGTCAAAAATAAATCATTTTTTGAAATATTCTACTAAATTGTTCAGCAGTTCATAAACAATTGCTCAACCTCGTAGACATGAAACGTGTTCTATAATCTTTTTGTTGGTAACATTAAAAAATGATGGGGAAAGCGGAGAAACGTATCAAATAATAATTTCTCTTGACACCGGATAACGTTTGGAACTAGCAAATGGATCTTGTTCTTTCCTTATTCCTTTGCTTTGTTCAACTAACGACACAACCATCGGTATAGGAATTGAGTTTCATTTTTTTAGGTTATCACATGACTCAATGTTATACATAAAATATATTTCTTACAGTTTTCGAATCTATAAAAAAACAATGTTACCCCAAATTTAACTATGAAAAGAATATAATAGCTATGAGAGTATTTATTTTTGTTAAAATAATTATATCAATACAAATACAAAATAAGTATTAATCCTGATATTAAATTATATTTGGCCCCTTCCATGAATGGATTCAATACAGTATTACAGAACTACCCGGACTATCCGGTCTGTAGTTTATAAAAATGAATGGCCCCATTAAGCCTCATAAATGAATGAATAGCCAATTTTTTCAACTCCATGAAAAATAAAATAAAACCCCTATTTCTAAAAACTTATAACCACAGGAATCCCAATGCTATAGCTAAAATATTAGATTTAAGTATTATTTAAAAATTATGAGATAATAAGCTCATATAATAAAAAAATATAAAAATACTATTCTCATTATCAGGACACGAATGCAATTGGAAATAATGTAATTCAGCATTAATACAGTTCTTATTACTTAGTACTTAATTGTAATACATCGGAAATTCGTATGAGAAAATATAACAGGGCTATGGAATATAATTTGCCCCTTCAGTAACAGTAGATACAATACAGCATTGCTGAACTGATCTCTGGGTCTGCAGCCCTGCAAATTAAGGAGCCCTCTAGGTAAAGGCAGGGAATAGAAAAAAATTTTTAAGCACATTTTCTCAAGAACTATTTGAAATAAAAACATGCTATTGACTCCTTTTCATTCCTCATCTGGTGAGGAGTGTTTTAAAAGAAATCTAGATAAAAATAGTCCTTTTTAAGGTTATAGCAATATCAGCAATATTTTCATATTTTAGAAAAAAATAATATTTTCGTTAGTATAATTTCTATAAGATTATAGAAAATGTTTTAATGATTTCGGCTCGAAGAAAATGATTCGAAAGAAAGATAAACATAATAAAACATGACTTTCAAAAATTGATGTTTTTTTTTAATTGTTTCTCTGTTGTTATTTCGTCAGTTGATGTAATAATCCCCTATTTTTGATGAGTAAACAGAATGGAACGGCTATTAATTGAAAATAGATCTTAACAAGTTCCTAAAATGAAATATACGACCATTTCTTCCTGAAACAGGTAAAAGTGTTGAAACATTGTGTTTCCTGTTGGTAAAAGTTATATAAAATTAAAATGATTATAAAAACCACATTGATCTTCATTTAAAAAATCATCAAAACAATCATCAATTCTGAAACAAGCTTAATACTGTTATGTATGTAATTCAAATGGATACTGATCTCATATAACCTACCCTTACTGTTGATTATAGTTAATAAAAGTAATTAATTAAAAAGTTTATTTCTTTATAAATACGTGTTCTATCTGGATAATTAATTCTGTACCTACATAATAAAAACAATATTTTTTAAAAAGCAGAAATTATTTTGGCGGTTTTAAAAATCTTGATTCTTTTATTTAATGAAATTAAATATAATTTATATGAATAAAGTACTAAATACAAACAAATATGGTTTTATGTGTATATTCATGTTCACAAAATTTTTAAAAGGAACAACAAATTTTCTATTTTAATTTTTTAGCTTATTAAATCTTTTAAACAACAAATATGTTTTTTTGTTTTTTTTATAACAATGTTAGAAGAAGAAAAAGATGGTGTAATTCGTCAAATGGGTGAGTTCTAGAACTTAACTTCAACACCTAATGGACTTATTTCAGATAAGGCAACTCTTATTTCTACTCAAAGTTACTTTTTTTTTTGTTATCTTTGTCAAATGTAATGGATGAGAAACATAATTGAACGATCGTGAAACAAAGTCAGGCTTACCAACAATTAATGATTTCTTATTAACAAAAAACTTTCTCATAATAGCATTTCAATGGATGTAAGGTACGTTTTTCCTTAACTTTGCCCACGAGACAATTTTTTCAGATGCTAAATCAGCACTTATCTGACTATTTTAATTAAGGTAACCTACTTTAAAGTCTTGTATTATCATGGCATTGTTTGTAGGTAGTCCGTATTAGTTCGTCAACAGTTGGCATGTTAAGTTATGTTGTTGACGTAATAAGGAACTATTGTAATTGCACTGCAAGTGTGAGCCAAAAAGAATTTAAGTTCGCTTATGTGAGCCTTTTTGTTTTAAATATGTGTGGTACGTCGGTTCTAATTAGTTTCAATAAATAAGTGTGAGAATTCAATTTCGGTTTAAGTTAATTCCGAAGATTTCGCAGTTAGTGAAAAAGGATAGTTTTTCATTTGGCCTAAGTATCGCACTATAAATTGCAATCAGAAACACTAGAGCTTTTTTAAGCATTTCCCGGAGTACCTCTGCTGTGTATAATGTTAGGGAAAAATCAAGTCCAGAGATTTTTCTTTCAATCAATTTTTGTTATTTGTGGGTAGGAAGTGAATGAATAATAATGCATAAATTCAAATACCTGTTATGTAATAAGTAAATGTAGTTTTACTTAATACTTTATATTAAAAAAAAATAATGTTTAGTAAAGTTGCTTAAATATTATTCATCTCAAAGTTAACTGCTTTAATGAGATTTCTCTTTTACTTTGTCTTAATGACTAAAGCAATAAAGGAAAACAAAAGAGGTTCAAGCTGATACAAAATATAAACTTGGACATGACTTTATTAACTCTCATAAAATTAGATAAATGAGAAACAAAGGATCTTAAGAACGCCTACTTGTCAAAGTTTCTATTCCACAATCTTTGTACCACGTGATTTATGAAAAGGACTCCGCATCTACACAACACGGGTGCTGGGATTATAAAGCAATGATTATATACTATCGTTATCACATTATTTTGTTTTCCTTAAAAAAAAACTTTGTAGATATAGTGTTAAAATTAAATTTAGAAAAAAAAATAAGGAAGATTATTTCAATAAAATAAGCTGGGTTATTACACTTTTCATGTTAAAAAATCTAGAATGAATCGTTAATCATTTACACTCATATTTATTAGGTCACATATTTAGTCTAATATTTAAATTACAATATGATTATTTAAACATGAATAATCGATACACGCTTCAATAAATTTAATTTAACAAATATTATCCAAGATAATCATAATTTTAATTCTGTTAGAATATTTAAGATTTCTACCTAACAGTAGAAAAGAGTACCTTTTAAATAATACTCCACTTATCCTAGTCGAACATACCGGCTTGGACTACATCTGGGCAAACGACTGACTTGGAATCCTTATATAAGACTAAAAAATACGTCGTTTTCCACTACTACAACACTTGCTCGACAAACGGTAAACGCTTTCAATTATTTACAAAAGACTCATCTACATGATTATAATAAGACCTATTTCCATTTGACCTATGAGGCTCCACTAAACCATCAAATTATTTTGTGTCAAATTCTTAAAACCTAAAGTTCTCAATGTTACTTACGTAGTCATACAAAAACATTATCCATGATGACCTCTGTTTTTTATATGATGCAGATTTGGCTATAACCAGTCATCAATCCTTCCATGATAAACTCCAAAACAACCCAAAACCACTGTTTCTAAACTTGATTCCTCTTCAATTCCTGATAATCCTACTAGGCGTTTTAAATTACCTCGAGATGTTCGATTCCAGAAATTTTATTAAATTCTCCACAAGACTGTCATATCATAGCAATAGAACTGAAACCACATCTACTAGACGTATTTTTATTTAATAAAGTTGTAAATTTTCCTTGATAAATTAAAAAGATATATTTAAAAGTAGACTAGATATGTTAATTTATATCAGTATAAAATCCAAATAATTTTGAGATCTTTTTGATTCTAATACGTAGCCTAATATATTTATATGTATATAGATAGCTAATAAGCCTAACCATTGGACAACCCTCATGAATGTATAAATAATACTAGTGAAGAAATAACCAGCCCAACTTATTTTTTTTTAAATCCTTCATCATTGCAAACATATCTGTTTTAAAATCTATTTTTTTAAAAATTAATTGAAATCAGCAAATCTTTTTCATGTTATATATACATTCCAAAGTGTATAAAAAACAACAATTGAATGAGTAAATCTGAATCAAACCCGAAAAACGACATAATAAAAATTATAATTTTATTTTAGAGTCGTATCTCTGTGAAATGTGTTTTGAACCTATGTGACAGTTTTGGGTATATGTTGCCCATTTATTAATTAACACTGAAGTAGGTTCCAATTACACTAACAAATGTTAAGCATGTTTGTTGTGAATTCCTAATGATACTGATATCCTAAGCGTCACTAATGTTTGTTGAAACTTAGTACGCGTCAATCAACCTTGTTTATCATTCCCATGTTCTATTATTAAACCTCCATTTTGTACAAAATGGTGTAACCTATCATTTTAGTACAGTCTTTAGGCGTTTTGTTTTCTATTTTCCGCTAATAATTTCAGACATCATAATGATAACTACAAATATTTTTCTTTAAATTATCATTGTAATGATACTCCAAGTTATATACACATATCACACGATATTCAAAAAATATAGAATAGTTAATTATTAACCTTTGATAAATGAATTATTCATTAAGAATTATTATTCATACGGCACTGGCTTGACGTTCTCGACGTAACTTTGTGAGGTCCCTAATCCTTTTTAATATTAATATAAAATATTTATATTTATTATTCATCTCTGACAAACCAATTTGGAATTGCACATTCAATTTATTCCAGTTAAATGCTTTTCCCTGTTGATATATTAATATAATGAAAATAAAATTATGTATAAATTTAATGTTATCAATAATCATGTCCCAAACGTGAATTTCCAATATATGGATGACCGAGAAATCGACCAGGAGATATTTTGGTAGCACTTCTGGTTTTTCCTTTTACTTGAATTATTTGTTGTTGTTAGTCATTATTCATTGTGTTATATTACATTCTGTCATGTGTTTTCAGACAATGGTAATAAAGATCAGTAAGTACAAATTTAAAGAGAGAAAAATAAAATGATTATATAATGAAATTAAAACCCTTCCCACCATAAAACCTGCTTTACTTATTTTTAAAACATACAGTACATTATATCGATGTAATGTAATGAACATAATTTATAGTTTATTGCATCAGTAATTATTTATTTAGTTATATTTGATCAAACAGAATGTCTAAACAGTTTAATTTTATTAATAGAATATCTAAACATGCAATTTTAATACAAAATGGATGATGGAAGACCGCATAGAATATCTGAGCAGACGGAACAAATCCAGGGATCGCTATGATGTAATATCTTAATGTACTTGATCAATAAAATGCACCCCTATTTTCGTCTATGGCCTCCATATTCGTTCATCAAGCAAGCATTAATAAGATTATACCAGGTGCATAGAATTTATAGTTCAATTTAATGTTCATGCCTCCGTGTATAAGAGATTACCTGAATTAGACATTGATAAGTCAATTTTTTTTCAATAAATAATTTAATTTTTATTTTACATTGTTAAAATGAAATGTCTTTGAAGCCATAATGAATAGGTACATTTCTTCGACAGTGTTAATAGTATTAATAGATATATAATTAATATCTTAATT
>NW_027114465.1:1061025-1064354 GCF_000696795.3 Halyomorpha halys | reverse complement strand
TATTACAGTAAATAAGAGGAACAGATGTTTTCCTCTTATTTACTGTAACACAAAAACTTAAGTCCAGTATCCGGCGCAGAAAATGGGACTTTACTCATTGTCTCATTTATTTCAAGCAATGTCGTGCAAAACTTTTTTTTGATTGAATTTAGAAAATTTCGCACATTTTTCATTCAGTGCTCAATACTGCAACCTCTACAAAGATAATTAATTATATTAGTATCATATTATTTTTGATTTTCGGGAATCTTTAAAAGTATAGTTGTATAATAGGACTGAGTTATTTAAATTTACTGTTTGGTATTTTACAATGATTATCTTCGTAGCAGTAGCAGTCTCCATGATATTTGCCAAAATAAATTCATTAAGTAGAGATTTTTACTTATGTGGATACAATATTGATTTATAAATAAACTATTTCTCTGAAACTATTAGATGTTCAGATGTACATTAGCAGTCAATTTAAAGTTAGTTTAATTCACTTAAAGTAGTTAAATGAAATAATTATTTTCATAGGAGTTGAAGTTTTGAAGATATTTGCCAAAATAAATTTACAAAATGTTGATACCTCACAATCTAGTAGTGCATAGTAATTTCCAACGTAGGAGTAGTAGTTTCCAAGATCTTTGCAAAAATATATACACACAATGTTGACTTCTCATTATTTGAAAAAAAAATATCATTAGAAGAACTGTAACTCCTAAACTATTGGACATAAGAGCTCTTATCAGGGCTTACATTATATAAAATTGACTAAACTATTAAAAAATGTGATAATAATATTTTCGTCCGATAGGTAACATTAAATACGAGTGTATCGAATTAATCTATAATAAAATGAAAAATGGTTGAAGTGGCTGAAACGTAGGAATTTGAAGATAATAAAAAAGTGTTGAGACTATATCGATGTTTTTGTTATAATTAATAATTTTTTTTATTCCATTGGCTTTAAGACGGCAAAAGTACCTTGTCTTAGCTCATTCTCCTGGGAATAATTCATTGAAATAAATAAGACGTGTAAAATAAGTCACGATTTTTTGTATGGGTTTCTGAGCAACTGGATTGATTGGTACACAACAGAATGTAACTTAGCTAAAAATATTTAATGATCTGTTGCAAAGAATAATTAAGTTGCTCACCTGATCTTTACTGCCTTTAAATTGAAGGCATTAAGAAGAAATGAAATCATCACAGAGCTATTAAAAAAACATAAAAGTTTTTTTACTAATCTAAGTTAAAGAATGCTTTATACAGAACATAATACAAGCAAAGAAAAAAATTAAAAAGTTATGAATGTAACTTGAAAGAAAAATGAAGTCAATTTCCCGAAAATGTTAAGTCTTTAGGTTTTCTGTTTGTTATTAACAGACTTAAAAAAAAAAAGAAAGTTATAAATTTTATTCCTTATTTTTTTAATTTATATTAAGTCAAACTTTTTTTATAGTAAAGGTAGTGTACTATACCCAAGGTATAAGTTTACAGAAGACAAAATGTCTTCGATTTTACAACCATACAAACAATTCATCACGCATTTGTGTTAGAATTTTTGGCTATTTAAAGTCTTGATGAGACCTAAACAATCTATATCTTGAATTAAATTTCACAAGAAAAAAATAATTTCTATCATTCGATTGAGACGCAGTGTGAAATTAAATAATCAAATTTTTGAAGCGGGATATATTAGAATTTCTTTGCTTAAGGTCTATAAAACGAACCTGTATGAATTTATACTAAATGTCTAGATTTAAATTTTTGTTATTTCTGCTTGGCTTTAAGATCATCTGCCGAATAGCGGTAAAAATTACGGTTAGAATTTTCTAGTAAATTCAACAAGAATAACGCATTAAGCAATATAGGATAGAATTTAACACTGATTACATTGAACTATACTATGAGGTATAAGAAAATAACATTTCATAAACTATAACAATCCAGCAATGCAGGGATTTATACGGCTTTTCATTAGAGCTATAATAATTTTAACAACGGTTTAAAAAATAAGGAACCAAAATTTAGTTCAAGCATTGGATTGTATGAAATAAAAATAAAACTGTTGCCTAAAACGAGTAAAAAGTGCAATTTTGTATATAAAAAAATTGAAATTTCCCTATATTGTGGAAAAACCTACAATGAGCAATTATCAATGACGCAGTGCTGGGATCTCGAAGGGCCCCCTCATTCGTGGGGGATAGTGTTTTCAGGGATCCTTAGGTCGAGGTTTTAAATTGTACATAATTTATTTTACTTAGTTTGATTATGTTCATTTTATTTATTTATTTTTTTGTTTATACATATAGAGATTTTATTTATTTATTTTTATGATCTCTTTTTATTTTATATTTATTTACTTATTTTATTTTTTAATGTTTGGTATGAATGTGTTCATTTACCGCTACTACTCATTGCCCAAGTTTATGTCAATGAAAAAATTATGACATTATATTTTATCTTTAACATTGAGGAATAACCTTTTTGGCGATTGAGGGATAATAATGTTATATAAGTTTTAAAAATAAATGAAAAAGTGACAAAATAGTTTAATTTGACTAACATTATTAGACCTAGACAGAATGGCCTACAAAAAATTTTAATATTAGGTTGTGAGGTGAGAATTTATAGTAAAGATTCTCCTTGAGGATGGCCTAGGTGACCGAAACGTTAGAAAATTAAAATATTATTACTATTCATATTGGTTTTTTTCTGGTTGTCCATTGAGGTAGAAGTATATTTATTGGTTTTCGTGAAGGTAGCATTTAATGCAGACTACGTGACCAGACCTTCTGGTTTGGTAGCGACACCCACTGGATTAATAGGTGTATTTGCTGTGATCTAGGTCTCCTTAACCAAGGTTTATAGGGCTATGTTTATCGTTGGTATACCAGGAATGCCACGACTATCCAGACATTAAGTTCAGAGTCATGATGAATGTTGATTCGAGATTATCCCACTTACGTAATTTCAATTTTAGGTAGCAATTCGTTCTCTCATCAATGCTCGAATTTGTTAAAAGTTGTTTCTATTTCAATATGAGCTAGCTAAGGTTTAGAGTTAGGTCCATCTAGACACTAAAACAAGGTTAATGAAGAGAAGAAAACTTTAAAATTAAATTTTCTCATCAATCTCCTAAGATAAACTTCGTTCATTGGCTCAAATAGAATCGTAACTTATTTCATCTCAAATTCTGAGGAGATATATATGAGTTAACAATACAGAATTTGTCGGAAAAATAAATTCATAGGAACGAGATATAGGTCATTCGTGTTTTATAAAAAAAAAAATCTCTCTCTCTCTCTCTCTCTCTCTCTCTCTATATCTCTCTCTCTCTCTCT
>NW_027114465.1:1055329-1060975 GCF_000696795.3 Halyomorpha halys | reverse complement strand
AAATCAATATTAATTTGTTAGTATTTTATGCGCTGGCATAATTCATCTGGTTGTGAAGGAGATTTTTGTTAAATGTTCAGGATTTTCCCGGGAAGATTATAGGCTATTCCGAATTCTTTGGAAAAAAAAGTTACTAAAAATTAATTATACAAATCTAGTCGTCAATTTCTGAAGAATAAGAAAAAAAAATAATGCCGATTACAGCATCAAATGACAGATAATGAGGCTTAAAGTAATGTTGCTCAACAATGTTTTATTTTTTTTTTAATAAAAAAATCATATTTGTTTTTTAGCGTCGTCTGATTAATACCATTTTTCAAAGAAATTGAAAATTAAAAAAAATTCACCTTGATTTATTTGCATTTTTTCCCCTACCGGTGACCATGGTTCATGTAATCATTCATCAATCCTCTGATTTCTTTTCCCAATTTCTATGCTAATACAACCACTGGAAAAATGAATGTTTGATCTTTTGACCAAAATTAACAAAATTATATGCCCTTATAAGCGCGAAATATTTGTCTCAAATAAGGAAAATATTTTTAAAGGTTTTATACCTCCGGTTCTAATCTTTTAATTAGATTCGGTTTGTGCCCTTTGTTGCAGTTTATAGAGCTCTAAACCAATCTTAAGTTATGTGAAGATTGGTTGAGCCATGTTGAAGTTATTTATATTTTTTGATTTTACAATTATAAGACAATAATGTAAGGCCAAAAAACAATTGGCCAAAATTTATTTTTAAAGGTTACTTGAAGTAGCCTTTTTTAGCCATATATTTTTATTATATAATGCTCTTTACCGCTATAAACTAAATAGATTTAATAAGCAATTAACTAAATCATTAACCCAATGTGTAAATTGCTGAATATATTAATATGTAGTTTCAATTAATCAATCTGAATTCCTACATCATGAAATTGTGAAGCATTAGAGGATCTGCTAGTGATACTTATTTAGAATATATTTCGCAAAAGAAAAAAAAAACATAAGTCGATAAGTAACGTTAACAAAAATCAGCTTTATTCAGCTATAGATATATTTTTTAAGGATTTAACTTTATTACTTTCAAATAAGTTGTAATATCTTCATTAAAAATAAGTAATATCTGTATAATAGATCATAAGGAAAGATCAGTTAAAAATAAGTATGCATTAAGACAATATTTAATCAATGTACGGGATGTATTTTACGACGAATATAAAACTGCTTGGATAAATTCCGCCGTAGCAACCAAGGAATCATCAATATTTTATAGAAGTTTGGCTACGTAATTTATAATCAACCAGCCCGGTCACACCAACAATTCAATAAAATATTTTTTCAATTCAGATGAGGCGTCCATTGAGCCCCCCCCCATCCCCTCCCCTCCAAACCACTCTACTCGGCTCCTTTGTCCGGGTTTTATTCATAACTGAACTCGTTATCTTGGAGCGTATCGTTAAATAAAGTAATTGCAATAAGGTGGCAGCTCTAGGCAAGCATCATTCCCTACCTGAGCGACAGGTGAGGCAACAATTTATCATGAGAACCTCCAACGTGAAGAATAAAAAAGCAGGAGCTGATCGGTTTAAATTACTCAGACCCCACCCTAACAAGGTTGAGATATGACCCTACTCCTCCAGTTACCTGGGCCCTTGGGGTCTACCTCATTTCTGAAATGTCTCATATTAATCGACCGTATTAATAATATATAATTCTATACTCTCCTTTAACCTTTAACTTTAGTCATATAATAACTCCGTTTTTCAAAGATAATCCTTTGGGGGCAGACGAGGAATAAAAATATGTTTAATATGACCACTACAAGGAATTTGTACAGCAGCTTGTGTTGGTAGTAAATCTATTTTGCAGACGAACTAAGCAAATAACCCTTGGCGCAACAGAAATAAAAACTTTTTAAATTTAACTTTTTAAAAAAAATTTTAAGATATAAAAACGAAGTTTATTATTTTATACCATTTTTATCGGACATTTTTCTACATTTTAAACGAGGTAATATTTATTTTTGTTCATTTTCAAGTCTCAATGGAAAATTTTAAATTTTTTAAAAATAAATAAATTTTTTTTAATCAATTTTAGTCTCAAAACATTTTCTATTTCTTTATAGGCCCGACGTTTCGGCCAAATTGGCCATCTATTACAACCAGCTTTTATTACACATACGGTATTCAACAATTCCAAAACAAATAACAATACTATTTATAAATTATAATACCTTAATACAATTTTAGCACAAATCATTTAAAAAAACAAACTTAATGCAGGCTATTCTGCCAAGGTCATTAATTTCAGTCCACACATTACCCAATGAGACTTTAAAACATTAGGGAATCATATAATTTGGTTAATAAGCAATTCTTAGATTATGTCTAATTACCTAATAAGTTCACATTATATTAAAAATATGACAGTTACCTTCTTTGTTAAAAGTTATCACAACAATATTTATAACCTTCCCTACAATCATATATACTCCCTCAGACCAAGCATTTAAATTATTTTTTACTACTATATTTCGGTATTAAATATAGCAACCTCTTTATTTTATTATTGAAATTCATATCAAGGTTAATTATAATAATCAACATTACTTTTACTTATTTCCTCTGCATGAATTTGTTTTTTAAACGATTTGTGCTAAAATTGTATTAAGTTATGATGATTTCTAAATATAATTGTTATTTGTTTTGGAATTGTTGAAGACCATATGTGTAATAAAAGCTGTTTGTATCAGATTGTCCTTGAGGATGGACGAATAGGTCGAAACGTCAGACTTATAAAGAAATAAAAAATGTTGGGACTAAAATGGATAAAATATTTATTTATTTAAACAATATTAACCAGTCTCAAGAAAGTGTTAAGATTATAAAGAAAAATTTAAATTTAGTATTTTGGGCCTATTAAAATTCTTTGAATATCTTTTTGAGTGGAACCGTCCAATCGTATACGGGATTAGAAGGGTTTTATTTGTATCCCTATATTGTTTGTTGTGTTGATCTGATCTCTTTTAAATTGGTTACAAACGTAAACTCCATGACAATACAATATTATGAAAAACGAATCGTCGACTTTCAGGGATCTTGGCACACTGCTTTTTGAATATCCTTCCAACGATTATTTATATTTTATATAAGTTATATTAATGAAAGTTAGGGATCATTAACTCTAATAGAGAATATGAGGATTTTTACGAAAATTGATGCAAACCGGTCTTCTAAGCATTCTTTCGATTTTTAGAGATATACCTATAGATGGTGTGAGCAGCTAGAACATCGCCATATAAAGGTGTAGGCAAGAATTTTCTACATACTCTATAACTTTGATTTATACAGTTATTATGTAATAGAGCATTGCGATTCAAAATCTTGATTTATACTGTGACCTAAAAAAAAACTCTCATCAGATCTTAGTTGATTTATTTTTTTATATTTTATTTCATTTTCAGCTTTATTTGCACCTATAGTGGATATATACCAGTGGATTACTTTTCACTGGTGCTAAGCACGTTTACGTACAATACAACTAAGGAATTCACGAAGTATACAAAGAAAGAGCCTCTTTTTTAGGAAAATTAGTGGAAAAGTTGAAGTTTTCCTAGAAGAGAATTAATTGTATGTTTCATAAAGTTAGTGGAAACAAACTTAGAACTACTATGGAGTAAGCCATCGATATGTAATTAATAGGTTTAATGATTATGTTTTAATATCAATATCAATATCAATGATTTTTAAATTTTTTCATTTCACAACATGAACCCCAATACTTTTATTATCTTTATCACAAAAATTTATAGACAAAACTTGAATAAATATAAATTATTAAATATATTATTTATAAATTTAAGTATTTATAATTGTTAAAGTTTTTATAATTTGACATAAAACATCGTAAAAAAATTGAATTAATTATTAGTCTGTTGCTCATTTTAGTCTTATTGTCCCTTTTTCTCACTTCCGTTTGTCCCAGTTATCCTTGGTCGTAATATTTCTTCTCTAACCAAGTTCACATTTTAAAATTATAGATTTTTAAAGTTTTTTTTTGTGCTTATTCTTTGACATATAAAATATACATACGATTTTTTATAAAATATGAGAGTATAAAGAATGAAAATTTTTTAAAATAAAAATAATAAAACAACTAACATTTATATGTACAAGCTCATATTGTTAAAAGGGTTAAAGGTATTAAATATTCATCTAATTATGTCTAATTAATTATTCATCTAATTAAAACAAAAAAATAGTTACATAATATTTATTATGAATTTAAAAAGTCGATTTAATTATTTTGTAATAAAGACTTATTCCAATCCTGGACGTCGATAAAGGAATTAAATAAATTTACCACTAGTTAATCCTTGAATTTCCTAAAATATACCTAATATATTATTATTGTGAAACTACCATTTTGAATTGAAGACAAGTGGATTTATGAGATATTTGAGGAAAAAATAACTCCACCACTTTTTTTTCTCCTTTTGCTTTTCACATCAAAGAATATTTTTAACACTCCTTCCTATATCGCACATAGTTTTATTTTTCTGATCCATTAATAATGGTAGGTTTCTGATTTGATAAATAGGAATAAATAAACATTAAATTATATTTTTCTCAGATTTATATGTTTGTAACAAAATACCTTCTGCAATGCGTGTTTCAATTATTAGATACTAGTGCTTTAATTAGAGTTCTTTTAAATGAATTATAGCAATTAGGAATTTATCATGTAGAGGCAGCTATGAAGGCCTATCTTAATGCTCCAGCCCAGCCTTTTCTAGCTATTAAACTTCTTAAGACATCGAATGTTCACAGCACATTTGCCAAAAGACGAGAATACCACTTTTAACAGGACAAATTATCTTAATAATATATAAACTAATACGATATTAGTGTCACAAATTATATAGTAAAGCTAGAGTCAATTATTTTTTATTTTTACCAGAAGTATAGTACAATTAAGTGGTGCATTTAAATCTAGTAATCCACACAATAATGTTCAATTAGATGTTATAAGTTTAACGTTCGCATAGTATCTAAAGCTAGCATGCTAATTGGTTTTATAATATCATGCATATACTTTCTGAGGATCCTCTAATATTGTTTACAGTTACGCGTAAAAGAATATTACTATAACATGTTACCCAGTATCAAGGAGCCAAATTTCGTTTATTTTTAATTATTTTTTGAAATCTCAAAGATAAAAGAAGTAATTAATATTCACGTGTTATAGATCTAAAAAGAAATAATTAAAGAAACATTTTGCTGACAACCTGCCAATTTTTTTTTAATCGGTTTTAAATCATTTTAAATTTATATGTTATATAGGAGCAGATAAATATAATTCTTTTATTTATCAATCTTTCTAACGTTACTAGTACCTGTTATCTTTTTATATATTAATACGTAACTAAGTTATATATAATTTAACTTGTAATATTTAACTTATGAGCTTATATATGTGTTTTTTCTTTTATTACGACGTTTTTGAGATATACTTCTTCAATCTTGCTGGAAATCAATTATACATTAATATTAAAAACTTGAACTCTATAGTAATAATATATTCATTTAAAAATAATATATAGTTATTTTATATAACGTTTTGGAGTTTGCCCTATATTGTTTGTTGTGTTGATCTGATCTCTTT
>NW_027114465.1:1040649-1054514 GCF_000696795.3 Halyomorpha halys | reverse complement strand
TACTCTCTGTATTAGTAGTTCCCCTTAATACTTCTTGTGTGCTGTCCCACCGTAATATATCATGACTGGATGGGATGACAAAATATCCTATCGCTAGAGGGTTATAAACAAACTTTACCTCAAGATATGATTAAAAAATATTCCACTTCCAAGGAGTGGAATATTTATTCAGGAGCGTAAGAAATCTTTAAAGGAACTTCAAGCACGAGGCACAAAGATGCTTGAAATTTTTTCCTTTGAAAAAATTTTCAAACTTTAATCAGGCTCGTTGATACAATTTTTGACCGGTCTTATGTTAAAACAAATTTTAAAATAAACTATTATAATTATGTATGTGCATGTTTTGTTTCTAATAATAATAAAAAAAAATACATAGAAATCAAATGTTGTTTGAATGTTATTTTGTTTGTAACTCTAATTATAGTAGTTAAAAACCCATTAAATTAAAACAAAAACTAGAGCATTTTCGGTTATTTAACACTCACTCATCCACTTAGTAACTTCAGTCTTTTCTATTGCTTCCAACATTTATCAATGATAAGATTTTTAAAAATTGTCGTTTAGCATTTTATCACCAATCTTCAAAAAACTATTTTTCTTGAACTACCTAAAATATAAACAAATAAAATATAAATAAACATTAATTTATCAATTATGATCATTTATCAGTCGTCTTCTTCACTTCCTTCTCTTCCTCCTGATGCCTTTCAACTTGGAGGTGCTTCTTTACAGGAAAACCAAGCCTCTTGATCCCGAGCCAGCACACTCATGGTATCCCAGTTTTTCCTCCTCTCTCTCCCCCTTTGGAGATGTAGTCTCTCCATTGTATTCTGGGTCTTCGGTGTTTTCCTGTTGGTCTGGCCTCAAAATATTCTCTTGGGTCCCTGTCTTCACTCAACCGACAGAGATGTCTAAACCATCCGAGTTGTCTCTTTTCCATGGTATCCTTTATAGATACGGTTTCAACATCCTGTCTTGTCCCCTCATTCCGTATGCGATCCCTCCTAGTTTGGCCTACCACTCTCCGTAGGTATCTCAGATAGAGAATTTTTTCTTCCAATGTGATTAAGACTACTTAACAACACGAGTTACAGTTGGGGAGAGTTGTGTCTGTGAAATTTAATAAAGAGAGATGACGATGATGTAATTTTATTGCAAATATTAAGAAGTTACATATCAAATATCCAGAAGTTTTAATAGTAACTTCCTTACAGGTGCTGCATTTCTGAGAAGTTCGTTTGTTTTGAAGAAATTCAGAAAAAAAATCAATCTGTCTCTTAAACATTTTATAGTGTAATGACTTTTATTTTATTGATTTCTACATTACTGCAATGTTCAAAAAATACAGGTTATTTTTTTTAAATAATTTATTTATTGTTATTTACAACTGTATACAATTATATACAACTGGTAATTTTTGTATTAGATATAAAATGACATGGTACAAACATGTGGAGGATTTACCCATTGACAAAATTCCATTAACGCTAGTTCTTTTCAGTCGCCTATGGGGATTATTAGATGCTGAAGGAGAAGCCAGAATAGAAACAAGTGGATTTGGGTGGTTGAGAAGTTTGTTACGGAAGGATTGGTATCTGGTTCTGGCCAAATCGGCAACATATGGAACATTGAGATCCTAATGGATGACTTAATTGGTGACAAAGTTGAGGCATTAAGGATTTTACAAAGGATTAAAACTAGTATGACCTACGTTGACGCAACTAAAACCATTTTAATTATAGCCAAAATATTATGTTTAATGAAAATGGGAATGTGTAAATCTCAAATAATTCATTATGCATGGTGATATATAAGAAAAGTTATATATAAGACTTATATATATAAGTGATATATAAGACATATCAAACACTGTTCCTTATTGGAAAAGTATGTACGAACAAAGATAATCTTACGTAATTGTGTTTCAAATACATAACCTAAACAAAAACATGGCAAAGTAAACATACCTGATCCTTCTAATTATTTACTCATTGCTATTCTTGCTTGAGTATGGTTGGATGTATTGTATTGATTCACTTGAGTGTTCATGTTAGACGTAAAATTGTTATAATGTCAAAACTTAACAAACGTAATAAGCCTCACATATGAGATTTGGTCGCATACTTTTGCACCATATTGATAATTTGAAAAGTCTATGTCTGTTTGACTTCATTTTATACTCAGAATAAGCTTCTTTAAGTCGAAATATTAAACCATCTGAAATCTTTTTTTTTATCCTTACCTTATATAACGATGAAGTTCTAGAATGCTAAACAGTCGAATGCTTGGGATGTATGAGATGGTATGTCGTTTCAGAGTGTGAACGAGAAGTGTTGAATTTATCTTTCAAAGTTTAAGTCAGTCAATATTGCCTTAAGTGATAATGAAGCTAGTTTGGAGTCTGTTATCGTATTTGTAGGTGTCATGTGATATGCAGTGAGTGTTCCCCTTGAATATCTAAGGAGCAACAATCGATCCATGAAGCACTCGGACAGTATTGGATGGGATATGAATCACATTTATGATCGTAAAAATGAAAATAGAGATAAGATATAATACAATGCACATATTCAAAAATTAAAAAAAAATTCTTACTGTCAAATATAATTCACGGTTAACAACGATTTAATATTTTTTTTTTTTTACAAAAATTGTGAATCAGTAAATATTCAGGAATATTATTTTTTTTCTATTGTAAACAAAAAAAAAAGTTTAGTTAATAACAAATCTAAAAAAAAAAATAAATCAGCGAGGATTTTTGTTTTCTCAGTAAACCATTATTATTAGCCCTACACGATCAATCTAAAGCCCCCCTTTGGTTTTATTGTCATCCCAAATGACAGCTTTTTTTTTTCAAATTTTCTCATGAGAGTTCCATCCAGCCCTCATACACTTAATTTTGTTGACATTAATTATTAGTACTTGTCTAAACTCACCATTGGGTGGCAGAAAAATAAAATAAAATTTTATATTTCATTTATTTAGGATTTGACTCGAAATAAGTACACTATTTCGGAATAAGTACACTATCAACACATTATTATGTGATAAACTGTGTATCACTCACGACTAATAAATATATTAGTGCGAAGTACCATCCTAAGGACAATTTTAATCCCCCTCTCCCTCTTCGTTTTAATAATTTATATTAAACCACTTCTTGAGATAAAGTCATCAATAAGGTATTGAGTGAGTAGTAACAGATACATATAGGCAGGTTGCTTGCGAATTGCTTCCAGAAAAACTGCGCAGTTCATCACTGTTCTTGGTATTAACTCATGTAATTATTGAAATAGACTTTGAAAAAATAATTTATGATGTCGCAAACCAAAAATCAAGAAATGTTTCTAAATTAAGGATTGTAATACTCATTTCTAAATTAGTTTTAATTAATTAACTATACATGACCTTTTTAACCCAAAGTTATTAGGAAAACCATATGAAGGACCTCATCTAAAATTTGGGGCATATTTCGAAATGCTTTAGGTCCCCATTTGGTTAAGAACCCGGTTCCTGTTCCTGTCTTCCTCAAATCGTGGTTCAGGACTATTACCTAAATCAAAATTATATAAATACTGCTGTTAATTCCAATTATTATTATTTTGACAATGCCACTGAGTATATGGGCCATAGGCCATGGAGGCCTAAGTCCTAGCGTGATGTATTTCCTAATACATCACGCATTCTTGACGTGGTTTTTTTCGAAGAATAGATTCGTCACTCCCACGCCTATTTTAGGTGAGGGCCATCCATTGGCTAACGGGCCTCACCAATGCTCGCAGGGAGGCTGTGAGTAAGGTTTGTACAATTTTATGCTTGTGAAAATCCCGAATGGGGCCGGGCTCGAACTCACGACCTCAGGATTGGTAGAAAGGCGTGTTGCCACGCTGCCCCATATAGAGGCATAACTGAATTAAAATATATAATTTTAAATAATTAAAATTAAGATTTGATCTGAAGTTTTATTATTATTAAATAAATTTTGTTTTATTATTTATATTATACCAAGAAATTTTGTAAAGAAGACACATCCGGACATTGATCAGAAGCCATTTGAGCCAAGACGATAGATAGCATGGATAGCATACTGCATTAGGATGCAATAATACCATCTCCTTTTGAGACGTGAATATTGCTTCCTCCTTGTAAAACATGAATTACCAATGCGGTGCTTCTACCTTTTCCACTATCCAAGATAACCAATAAAAAGGAAGAAAAATCATAACGGTGGCTTCGAGCATCTCATCGCCCCAATATTTTCTTTTCCCATTTAGAGGGTAATTTCCTTTCCAAAAGAGGATTGTTTCCTCAACGGTAATACAATTTTTTCTTCTTTAAAAATGTAATATATTCTGGATCATTAATGTCGGTTTACTTTACGTTTTACGAATATGGGTGTGCATAAACTGAATGTTAGAAGAATTATTCAATTACACGCTAGTGAAAGGTAAAACATAATAAATAATGAGTACTACTAATAATGGATAAAAATGTCAAAGATTTAGTACGTATTTTACTTTAATTGCCATAAATTTGAATTTAAGCAGATCCTTGCAATAATTTATAAAAAGATATTAAGAAATAATACAGCAATAGTAAAAGAATAAGAAGAATTAATTAAGCGAGTAAAGGGCAGAAATCTAAAAAAAAAAAAATGGAGGGTGCAGGAGAAAAACGGTCAAAGTCCAGTTTGTTTTAATCATCAATCAAATCATCGGAAGGGGTTTAATGAAATGTGTCCATATAGCTATTCAGTTATTGTATGAAATGGATAGAATTCCAGGAAATTGATATGCTATATTATGTGTATTGGTTGCCTTATTTTACTAAACCAAAGAAAAAGTATAAAATGTGACTCTGGTCTATTACTCATTTCAAATATTTAAAGTAAAATCATACAAGTAAATAAGTAAAGGTTTATAGAAAATATACATAAGTAAAATAAATACTAACTACATATGTAAATAAAATACTGAATATGAGCGAGTTATAATTCCAAAGGTATAACTAACCATTTGGGAGCTAAGATTTTTTTTTCATCTTTTCTTGTCCGAATCAAAATCATGTTTTTGTATTGACATAATAGTGAAATTATTAATAATAATTAGATAAATATTGACAAGTCCACAAAATTTCCAATACAGAAGCGTAAAGCTGGTTTCGGCATAGCTAGCTAAAATGATGATCTGTCATTCACAAAATGGTCTTTTATCTTCTTCTTACCCATTCGTACACCACTGCATTGTTTGAATAGTAGCGAATCTAACAGAATAGTTTTTAAAATTTTAGATTTGATATGAACTCATCCACAAAGACCTTAACATCCTATTCGTTGCAGATTTGGCCCAAAACAGATATCCGTCTTTTCATTCCAAACTCCTTACCCATCCTAACCCATTACTTCTTAATCTCTCATCCTTAACAATTCCTGATAATCCTCCGATGTGTCTGAAAAGAAATTGACCACGGGATCTTCTAATTTAAATTAATGCTTGAAGTACCACCAATGGGTGGTTCCTTCCCAAGAATTTCAAGTTTTTGAAACATTCATCCAATTTACTTATTTTATTTATTATTTTGTACAGTTGTAAATTACATAAAATAAATAATTAATATTTGATGTAGCTTATGGACTGTCTATAGAAGAACACTAGCAGAGAAAGCAATACCGTGATATTTTGGTTTTATGAGATATGCCACAACTCAAGCTGATCAGCGACAATGAAGGGTTCAAGGTAAAAACAGTAAAACTCAATTTCGCAAAATTGTTTCAGAAAAACAAGATTGAGATAAATTTGTTTTCCCTGATATAATTTCTTTTTCTTTAAAACATAAACATCCAGGTTGTGTTACACCGGAATAGCAGTGATTGTTCCAAAACTGAATATTTTTAAATGTTGAAATTTCATTAAATACAATAAATATTACTGATTCAGCACATTTTCCACAAAATTGTTTCTTTTGGAATGTTCATCAACTACCAAATTTTATTCATAGATGTGTTTATCTCGAGAAAAAGAAACAATTATATAAATTATATTAACTACGGAATATAGTCTTATCACTATACCTACACGTGAAGGTGATTGGTATAAATATATACATTTTTTTATCTCATTCCTTTATTGTGGTGAGATCTCATCCATCTGTTTCCACTATTAAAATAATAATTATGAAGGACATACAAAACAAATAATGAGAATTTCAGATTCAACAGGTTCAACATAAAATATTGTTCATACTAATGGTAATCCACTAAAAAAATTTAATAATAACATATTTAATAAATCAATACAAGTTGGAATTGTTTCACATGAACGAACATAAATTACTTTCCGTAATACGGCTCTAAGGCTACTAATTGTACAATTAAATAACACAATAAGAGGAAAACACAGTAAAGGGAAACTAACAGTCAGTGTTGTGACACCAGCAATAATAATGAACATAAAAGGGAAAGACAATGGCGGAAAATTCAAATTTTGACAAAGGATCGGATCCTGAAATTGGAATAAAATAAATCTAGGATAAGAGAAATATTGCATTAGACAAGTTTCCTTCCCTCATCATAAAATGATTGAAATCTAGTGCAAACATTATCTTTTAAAATCTAAACTGGACGTTAACTTTTTCTTATACAGGATGTTGAAAGTAAGAAAACAACAAAATTTCGGATAGAACACATGAATGATTGGGTGGTTTATAATAGTTTAAAATAACGATGTGCAGAGATTTCGATAAAAAAATAAAGAAGCAGGCGATGACATATTGCTAGGTTATAAAAATTGATCCAGCTAAAACATTATGTTGGGAGGAACACTCATATATTTGTCTGTCTTACAGCTACTATGTGCCACCAAAATAAATTATAAGAAAACATCTTAATATTGTTTTTCTGTGATATTTTCATACTTTATAATACATTAAATGGAAACATGATTTTTTTTAATATAAAGATATTAAAATAGAAATAGAAATATAACAATATCGTGCTCCAATTTTCAAAAATAATTCAGAATAATTTCAAATCTTCACTTATATTTACCAATAGAAAATAGAAAATTTTATTTGAACAATTAAAACCAAGAACAGATAAAGGTTTTATCTTATGTATAAGAGAAGTTGAGTTATTCCTATTTTAGACGGGCCAAATCAATTCTTAACTTTTAAAAATGATCACAATTTAAGGTTAAAAACAAAGTGCTATGTAGAAATGGAAATAAAATATTCAAAGAAAAACTCTCTATTTTTCTTAAAATGACAAAAAAATATTTTCTTCTACCTATATACCCAATCGCTTGTCTTTTAATTTAATTCGGATATAAAAATATTGTATAACAAGGGGGAGCGGCAGAGCGTGTCAAACTTGGGAATCCTTCGTCGTTACTGACTGCTAAGTTAATCAGGACACTCTAGATGAACTCCTTTAATTAATCCTTGAATGATTAATATGTCTTGGTGACTCCTACGCAGATCGTTGCCGTGCCAAAAATCTACCGCAAACAAACCAATCGATCACACCTGATGTCCGATAAGGCCGATGTTCACTTGGCAAGTCGTTTGCCAACCGTAAACAATCAAATTAGCATTTGAAGTTCCATTTGCATGACGGAGTGTAATAGCTCTCGTAAACTGTGGTATTTCACTGTCCTGAACTTGCGTACTTGGTGTCTCGCACAATCTATGCTTCTCCAATATCATTGTATGAGCTGAGATTGCTTAAATAATCGATTGAAAAACCTTATATAATCATGTACACGTAAAAGAACAATTCATAAAAAGTATAGTTAAGTGCTTGGGATTTTTCTGAAATAGAAGATAGTCAATCTGTAAACTGAACGCCTCATCTGTATAATTATTACAAGAAACTATATTGCCAGCGTGGCTAATATTAAAATATCTCTTCTAAAACGAGCGAGGATTAATTACAACACTAAGCTGGGTGTGAGTGAAAGTTGTACGAGTATATTGTAACCCCAACAAACTGGTAAGATTATTTAAACATGGTCAACGTCTTTTGATCGATTTGATGACAGCCATAATAAACTATTTCTTGGAATCGTAAACTGGTTTTATAAATTATTAATGATAAATAGTTTTTTTATCCAATGATGTCAGCAACAAGTTAAAATCTTGAAATGTTCAGCGTTGAATAGTTTTTAATAAACTTTAACATGAGAGATATAGGGTTTTAATTGGAATTTTCTAAAACAAAAACACAACAATCTGCCCCCAGGTTTGATTGAGATTGTATTTCAATAAAGCTGCAGGTGGTTTTGTATCGGTGGCTCCGACTGATCCGAAACCAGAGCTAAGGTCTAGCTAAACAATAGCAATTTAATTTTGATGAAAGGATCCAATGCCGAACTAATCTAAACTTTGGTATTAATATAAGTTATTTTATAAACAATTACGGATTGGTATCGAATTATATTTGACCATTTATCGCATAATCAATAAAAACATCTTTCGAATTTCATTCACCTTCAAATTGTTAACTTTTTAATATCTTCAATATTTTTTTTCAGTAATTAAATTTTTTATTTTATTTCATGTGAGTTCACATTTACGATAATTACTAATTACATTAAGGAGTCATGTTTAAACGGTTAGTTCCATATTATATTACAACCTAAACAATTAGATGAAAAAATAAATAGAGGTATTTAGTTTAAAAAAAAAATGTTTTATTTAACAATTTGGTATAACATTCAGTCGTTGTTAAGTCATCTAAAAGCTTTTGTCGAGTTATAAAAGTTCTTCTTAGCCACCGTTTCTTTGACATTCTTTATAAGTGACAAAACAATTTCACTGTTATTAATGAATAAATATCTTCCCCTACAAAACTCAATAACTAAATGATTTAGAAAAGAAATGATTACGTTGTAAGAAATTTAATATATTTCAATTTTGCACAAATCTCATATTTTATCTTATTCATTTATATCCTAGATATAAACAAACAAGACTGATAGGACACACGATGTTCACAACATGCACTCCTACCTTTTCCACCCTGAACCCAATGAACAATTTTAAATGTTTTAGTGTGGCTGTATCGATAAAAATGGTTTAAAAGATGCTATTGAGTGGTTCAAAAAGAAATGTTCATAAAAAATCAATAATTGAGATATAAAATTTTACAAGATGTATAAAAAAATAAATCATTACTAGATATAACTAATTTAGCTAATTAAATTGCATTTGATCCGTAGTCGGTATCATCCATTACCATTGGGACGACCTTGACAAATCAGGCTGACTGCATTGAAACATTTAGAGTACTTCGGGATTGAATTATTGCAGGACACTTTGAACTGGGTTCGATAATGTCATCAGGATGTCATATATAAATCTCAACTAATATAAGACGTTAATGCAAAAGTGGTGGTAATCAAACTTGGAGTTTTGATATATAAAAAAGGGAGGAGCATTATAAAAGGAAGTTTTATAATGTTTTTAGCAATGAATGATGATGATTTATAGCAATGAATAACTGATTTTTGAAGTTAACGCACACAGCGATTAATTAAATAATTCATTTTTCATGAAAATATATTTTTATGAGAACAGAACGACTTACACAACTTTCGCTCTCAATGGTTAATTGAGTCATAATGGTTAAAATAATAATGTTTTTATTTAGGAACAACAAAACAATATGGTTGTTTTGAGTATATCAACGCAAAACTGATTTCACTTAATTTTATTAATTTTTTTTTTTAACTTTTATTGAAAAAATACAATCAACCACACTTAAAGGCAGTAAGTATTAGGTCTGTGAAAATTAAATTAATAATAATAATAATAGAAGACATTAAATTTAAAAAAACTACAAACTAAAATGGAGTTCACTTAACTAAAAAAAAGTGAATAGGTAAACCAATTTTGAATCAATTGAAAAAACTAGTATTTTTGTGACACTTGAAATAAAAACTTAACAATAAAAATATAAGTTTTAAAGTTTTTTTTTTTATAAAATATTAATTTATGTATTGCGGGAATGTTAAGCAATTAACATGAAAAAATTGACCATAACGTAATCAAATCTAGGACAATCAGAATTTAACTAAAAGAAAATTTTAACAAGTAATTTCTAAAATACTATTTTGAGAGTATTTTAAATTGTGACATAGTTTACTGCTAAAATTTGATTTGAAAAAAAAGGGGCCTGAACGTTACAAAATACTATAATATACTGTATCAAAGATTTCAAACTAAATTTTTATTAATATATTGAAAATAATGAGGGATTATTTCATAAGAGTTCAATAATCCTGATTGATATTATAAATTAATTAATTATTGGAATATTACATTAAAATTTATAAATAAAACACCTAAACTAAATCTTATTAGTGTTGTAAAATAAAAATCTCAAACTCTTAAAACAGAAATCGTTAATTATTTTCATTAAACAAGGAATTTTAATCAATTGTCAAGATGAAGGGAGGAAACAATTTAAACTAGTTTCCATCAAAGGCAACTAATCACAGCTTGCCAATATCAAATGATCAAGTACTAACACTCCATTGATTGCAGTTTGATACTCAAGCCGATTCAATGGCAATTAAATATGCTAATTTAACAATTATTAAATACTTTTATATGTAATAGTTAAAAAAATAAAATAATAAAAACATTATACCTAAAAATGTATTCCAGATGCAAGACAACAGAAATGATATATATATATATATATATATATATATATCAAGTCAATCGAAAATCAAAAGTAAGGTTATAATGGTTTAGTAAAATTACTTTTAGGTAGGCTGTTTTCATTGTTACCTTAATACTGACTACCTTAGACAATAGCACGTCCCATAATATGAAATATTAAATATATCAAGGAAATATCAAGACGTAATACGGGATGTGCATTACTCATCTTTCACTTATCACAAGTTTTATGTAGATAGGTAGGCCCGTGTCAAAGTTATCTTTATTTTGTGATTTTTAAAACAAAAAAGATATTAAGCCAAAGGAAAGCGAAAATTATATACTAAATATTTGAATTTTTAGTTGCTATAAAAATTCGTAATTCATGATTCCTCGAGGTGGAAATAACCAACATAAATTTCGTTTCTACCAATAATACAAAAGGTTAACAAAAGATAAAGAACTCTTGATGAAATCGGGATAGATCGGACGTTTCTATTTTTTTCCCTTTATTTATTCATAAAATGCTTTAATATGTTGTCTTTATCCATTGTATATTATTTCTAACAATGAGAAATGTTTATTTATTTCAAATAGACCAAACTTTAAGGGACTTAATGAGTTTTTTTTTTTTTAAAAAGTCCCCATTTAAGCCCTCTCAGAGTATTTTAATGAGGGTAAAGCCTATCTAGTATTAAGATCTATTTAATTGTTAATTGAAATACCGAGCTTAATCAAAATCGTGGGAGCGATATTTCGAGAAAATAAAAAATATGTCAAAGTGGCAATAAAGTGACAATCATTTTTATCGAAAACGTTTCTGTCACACCCCAGGCAATTATCCGACCTAAATATGTAATTTCAGCTTCGTACGAAATTTCGTCAAAAAAAAAAATGGCTAACAACTATTAATTTGTTTACGTTTCACCCCATTTTATAGGGCATCATCAGGGCTGTCATGTTTTAATGATAAAGACAGCGAGTTAAATTTTAATTTGTTGCTCTATTTGCCTTCTCATTGGCTAGTAAGCGGAATATGGTAATCGGTCATTGGTTTATTAGAATATAGATAGAACCTAGGACATTGCATAATATTAGACATTACCATTCCAACATATTGCAGATAAAGGTTACCTGTACCCTAAACAAGGGCCTTCAAACTCAATATGAGGGTACATTTATTAACAGTAAATGTTTTGATGACAGTAGCTTCAGTACCATGGCATGTAATTCCATCTATCATGATATATCTATTATGATAGTATTGTCATGACAGTGCAATTCAGCCATAGCAGTTGCTGTGATAGTTCCTGCCGTGGCTGTAAAGTGTCACCGTGAAACTGGCTTTAACGTGATACTTGTTTTACTGTCACTGCATGTACAATAATATACTACACCGCACCTAGTACCATGACGGCCGCTATCATTCATTTCAGACCATGACAGTGACATTGGGATATTTAACCCGGAAATGATTTTTAAAAAATAAACATGAAACTAATATTTTTGAAGCTCATCACTAATTTTTACCGAGATGATCTTTTTAAGTTAAAATGATTTCATAACAGTTATTCCGTAATTTTAAATAAAAAAGTAAGTATCATCCGTTACTGTGAACTTTATTGAAAATAATTAATAATGGTTTTGGACTTCTGTAACAGGTTAGATTCATTAGACAAGTAAGGTGGGCACAAGGGTCAAGACACCCGCCTCAGGAGGTTCTGATTAACTTGTTTAAGTCGCCACCCACTCACACTAACTCCTGGATTTGACTATTTAAACTTGGTTTCATATCTAAATCAATAATCCATAATTATGTTTACTACCCCTTAAGAATTTCCCATAAAATGCTAAAAAAATTTGAAATTGAAAAAAGTTATTAAGATGTTAACTAATAAACCCGGTACTGAGTTAAACATCCCTATTATAAGAAAATTTTCTGAAAAAAAACAATAACTATTCATCAAAATATATTTCTTACCTTACTCTGTGATTTTTTATAATCGTTGAACGACGCAATAAACGGCACACCAGATATTTTCTAATCGCTATGATATAAAGAAGGAAAAGGAATTCAGCACCTCAAGTGAAGCTGACGGAATGACTTACGTGATGATTACAATAAATAATAGGCCAATTGGTCATGGAATAAAAATATTGATGTCAGTTATTTGCACGCGATAGGCTAATTATTCTGATTCACGAAATTATTTTGTTTACGTTACGTTGTCTGATTTCGCCGGATTTAATGACCTCATAAAATAAATATATATCATTTATATTCTCATATAACTATAAATTTCTAGATTTGTGTGGTTGATGAAATAGATTCTCTTAACGAGTCAATCTAATACAAACTTTGCGACAGTTTGAGAAATTTTATAAGTAAATCAATAGAACTCTCAAAAATTCATGAAACCACATTCATTGCAAAATTAATATACAGAAGACTTGTTGATTGTATAAAAATGTCCAAGTGGCTGTCAAGAAAGATAAAATAGCAGAAAACCTTTTTATTAATTAAATTAAAATATTTAATTTCACTACAATTGTTACTACTACTATTAATTATTATTTTATCATTGATTACTTCAGTGGTGAATTATACTTTCGTTTCATCTCGCATCACGAAATCAATTTTCACCCGTATAATTTTTTTTTTTCATGAGTTCATGAGAGCGTCGGTAAAGAAGTCCTACTTCAAAACAAAAAAAACTACTATTTACAGATTTAATAAAATAACTAACTAATTATTTCCTCGCTATCCTACACTATCTGTGATTTATAAATTTTACTATTTCAACGCCTTTCCTTAAAAAAACAAAACAGAAAAAACGTATAAGTCACTTTTTTAAATTACGTATTACGGAAAATTTATTTTATTTTACTAATTATTAGAAATATTGTTGGTTTTAATTTAGTTCATTTCATGAAATAATAATTTATTCTGTGATTCAGTATTGATAAAATATATACATAAAACGCAATTGGGGTGAGGAATATTTTAACTGAATTCATTCCTATTATTATTAATATTAGTTTTCGTATAAATTAAATATGTAATCAATGTTTTACATGAGTTCTAGCACGTCAGTAAAGAAGTTTTACTTCAAAACAAATGAAAAATTAATATTTATAGAATTTATTGAATAAATAACTCATTATTTTCTTTAATATCTATAATTTATAAAATCTACTATTTA
>NW_027114465.1:1007878-1040594 GCF_000696795.3 Halyomorpha halys | reverse complement strand
AAAAAATATTATAGAAAAAAATCCACACATTAAAATGACGAAGATATCACACGAATTAGACTCGTGTATGAGCTAAACGATACATGTGGACTTAGGCAGCGAAGGTTTAGGCCTAGTAAACATCGACAGCTGTCCGAAACAAAGTTTCAGGCACCTATTTCGTTAAGGTGATTGGCTCTTGAAACTGGCAACTTGATGTTAAGCACTTCGTTTCTCTTCGATAGTCAAACTTTTGCAACTTACAAAGTTACAAAGCCGGGTCTTATTAAATATATCCTTGTTCTCACTAAAATTATTTTATACTAATATATAAAATTATTTTATATTTGAATTACATATTGTATACTTATGTTATTTATTATAATTCTAGTAATATTTACCAAATATGTATAATAGAAGAAAAAAATCTGATATTTTAATAACTAAATGTTATAATAGCCCGTGGTAGTAACTTTATATGATTGGTAGTAATAAATCGATAATGAAAACATAAATCAAGCATCATAAGATATATAAAATAATTGTTTTAAGTATTAATTGTAAAAAATAATAACAAAATCAATAATATTAAGGTAACCCATATACTTTATATACTTTTTGAATTACATTATGGTTTTTAATCAAAACATATTTTTTCTTCAAAACTAATATAAGGGACTCCACAAACATTTATCAGGCAATTTTAAATAAACAAGGATAATAAAATTGTAAAAATAGAGTCAAAGAAAAAAATTGAAATTGTAAAATAGTTTGCTAATAATTTGCGATAATACTTATCTAACAAATTTTTGTCATTTGTGTTCCTGGATCTCCTTTTTTTTTTTTTTTTTTTTTTTTAAATCAATACTGTGTTGAAGAAAAATGAAGCATAGTGCTGTTCTCTTCTTTTTATTTTTGAGTTAAGAATTTTTAGAAACCGGATTGATTCAACAATTTTTTTTTCCGAATTTACATCCAGTGAATTCAAAAGTCTTTTTTTTGCAAAGCAAAAGGTTTCCGATACAGTGCTTGTTGTATTCATTAAGGCTACTAATTTCTGTTTTAAAATAAGGATACTTCAACAATAATAAATATTCCATATTCTTTTTTTTTTTGTTTTTTAAAGACCTACCGAAATATCGAGCACTGAAGATTTTAAAATTTAAATTATTTTTATTTCAAACTTTGACTGACAATATATCTTGAGATTTCATCTTCAATCACTTTTATATTCGTATGGTGCATTCTTATCCTTGTTATAAAATTACATAATGCTATTGGTAATTTACAGGATCAAGTTTCAATGATAGTTTAAATTAACATTTATATTCAAGTATATTATAATGTAATACACAAGCTAAATTTTCTTTTAATGAACAAATGAATATAATTTTTATTTTAAATTTGAACTATTATAATTCCTCACTCGAGAACGTTTAAATTATTTTGTATAAACTATAGATGAAATTCCTTAACTAAATGATGAAAAGGAAACAATGGCTATCCGGCTGACACACCGGGATTTGCATTTGAAATGTGTGAGCTCGGATCCGACAGAAAACCAATATAGCGGAAAAACACCATAATCGCGTATAATAATGTTCAAAAGTGGTACAAAAGAAGCGCCATTTATTTTTTTTTTCTTTTAGAAATTCGTCAGTTCCTCAACTTAGGAAACAAAAATCCAATCACATTACAAGGGAAGGAAATAAAGATGCTTTTTATTAAAAACAATATTCGACAAGTGTTTATTTATTCATTATTCATCAATGAAATTAACGTTTGAAAATATTTCTATTTTATAAATTATTTATTTGTCGGTTTTTAATAACTACTTACTAAGCGAAACTCCATACTCTGTAGCTTCAGAAGAAAACCACTGAGCATATTCACAAACTGATCATAAAATAATAATTATATTTTAATTTGTTATTACACTGATAAACCAATAATTTATATATCTTTAAGAAGGTAAAACGTTTTACAAATATTGCCTTTTTTATTATTCTTGTTGCCCACTGATAATTATTAGCATCATTCAGTGTTGAAGGGAAAACACTTTAAAAAAGATGGAATTACTTGAGTTTTTTTGTAAATAAATAATTATGAATAGTAAATATTAAAGATGAATCAATGAAGGAAGGAAAATTTATAGAATTTATCAATTTTAATTCTTCTTCAATTTCACAGAAAGTCAATTTTATTCAATTTAAAAAATAACAGCACTAATATTATTATTCAAAATAATATATAAGTAATTCAGTTTAACATGTCGGAGATTGAACCCCATCCTCAGAACTGCTTATTATACTAGGTTTACATGTTTATAGTCCATGTTTATTATTCAACAAATTCATTGAAATCAAAATTAAAACAATTTAAACAAAATATTAGCGCTGACTTTGTGTTCACCATTCAGATAATAAAGAATAATCCTAAATTCTCTTAGGTACTTTTTCTTCTGTTATTTTATTATTTTCACAGTATTCTTCCATGTATTAATCTTCATATACCTTTCCTAATAAAAATGAATTAATAACAAGTATTTTAATAAAGTAAATAAATGAGAAATTGAAAACTATGAGGATGTAAACCTGGTATATATATTCTATGTTAAACCCATGCTAAACATGTTCTATAGTATAAATAATGTTACAAGGAATGTTTAAAGTCTCAGTAAAAAACGTATATGTTTAAATAATGTACTTAAAAAAAATATCAAACAAGTATTATGAAAATGTTTCTTACGTTAACATGTAATAGTGTAAGGATCTCATTTCCAATAATATTAGTTGTTTTAATAATTCCATGTACGCTTTTAAGATTACCTTTTCTTATGGTTAATATTGAATTTTCGAATGGTTGAAAACCAGTTCTTTATCTTAATAATGACTAAAGGTTCCTTCTAAAACTTTCTATTTTAAATCATATTTTTGTAATTAAAGAAATTATAAAGAAAACTCATGAATATGATTGATCTTCATGTTTCTTTAAAAACATTAAAACAAAAAAAAAGTATTTGATTCTATAAAAACAAATTGGATTACAAAGTTTTTGAAGAAAATAAATACTTGTCGAAGAATATTTAAAATAAAGTTGAATGAGTACTTATTATTATAAACGCTAAGTACAAGATAAAAACAAAATAGAAAGATGGATAAAAATAACAGAAGAGTAATTCTTTTAAAATATTTATGTCTGCCCTTAGATTCACGCACTCAGTAAAGGAGGAAAAATACTGGGTTGGTCATTTTTTTCTTATTTACTGGAAGTATGATCATTCAAACTAGAAAAAAACAAATGTCTGAAAGTGAACTATAAAAATGGAAATATATGACCACTGATATAGAAGATATAAAAATAAAAGAGAATTTCATAGAGAAGGCTGGAAAGTTTTCATATCCAGGGTACTTTATTTCAAGTGGAAAGAGAGAGTGACACTTTGGTGGTCTGAACTTCAAATTTAAGCATACTTACGGAGCTTATGAGTTTAATGAAGTCTGTGTCAGAATTTGTTTTCATGACGTATTATTATTACAAAGAATGGATCTTTGACTAAAATTGGGATACTACAAAGATATAAAAATACGTTATAGAAAATTAAAGGAGTCTGGGCTTGTCATCAGGAGAGACAGAGAAAACCACCCATGGAAAAAAATTAGTAATCTAATTGGTACAGAGGCTTAGCATGGACTGAGGTTAAACGTATCGTATATTATCCTTAAGTAGATATGTTTAACTCAGTGTCACATAGTTAGATCGTAGCCTGAAATATCCAAGAGGCTATCGATTTTGACTTATCATCATAACTGTTGAAGAGTAATTAGGCAGAGATAAAAACAGTAATGACTCAGTTCCAACGCCGGCAGCTTTCTTTCACGATCAGGCAAAAAGAGCCATAAAGCAGCTCATACTACACCAACTAGTTTTTACAACTCGTCTTCTTGTTTCCAACAATTCAGCAAGTTATCCCCTTTTATAATCCTTTGTGGTTTACGACCTGTCTTCGTTATACTACAATATTAAATGCCTCATCATACTCTCGGATTAATTGAGTAATTGCATGGGTTGTAACCTTCCTCGATTACCAAACCTATAAAGTTCATTGTAGGGATTATGAAATATTAACTTAACTTCCCAGCTTCTTGAAAAACTTAATTTATATTCCGAATAGACATCAAACATTGATGAGCTATAAGTATGCCATGTTTACATCGTGTTCCAAGTTCTAAGGAGGAAGGGGTTCCAAAAGCAGCACTAAGCAATGATAATCATTGAATATCTTTTCCGAAGGTCCTGTGCTAACTAACTTACTAATCTATGCTAATCAGGTGCATGAAGGGTGTTCAAACTATAAAACCAAGTCGGGATAACATTATATCATATTTACAGTTAATTATAAATAAGGTGTATTGATGAAAGATAGCTTGTAGGCAGAGGATTCTGATCTATACATGGGAATTAATTGACAATATCGGGCTCTAGTCATTTAATTATTAGACTTTACTATGATTTAATTTTCTTTGCTATTAGAAATTATAGTTAGGACTATTAGAGCTTATCTGGTTTGAATGCCGGCTGAAATGACGCCTTCAAGCAGGGCCTCCTTCTCTATGAACTCTACCCTGTGGCTGTCACTCGCTGGGACCACTCCTAGATCTCACCCTGGATCCTGCTGCTCTGGATCTATGCTCTTCCAACTAGCTTACTGTAATCTCCATTTCCACTCCTTATTTTAAATCTCCTTCTTCCTCTCTACTTTCTTCCCAGTATTTTTGGGGATACCTTCTAGAAAATTTAGAATCCTCTCATATTTTTCCGCTTCTCTTTATGGCCAGTAGTGATGTCGTCATATACTTTGGTTGGGGATTTAGAATTTACAAATGGGTTATTCCTGGAGTTTTCTCAGAAAGGCCTAGCTGCGTATCCCGCACATCCGTTGTTTCTTCGATAAGGTCATCTTAGTAACTGCTTGGTGGCACTCATCAATACATATCTAAAGTGGTCTTGACAATTCGAGCTGCCGCTAGTGGTCCCGGGAGAGCCAATTCTTTGTACTTGTTAGTCGGTAACTGCTATTATTAATATTCAGAATATCTATTAATTTAAACCTGATTTTTTCATAGCCCATTATTATCACATATTAATTGACATGAGGAAAATGTTTAAACTTCACTAAATTTACTCAACTTATCTTCTTACTACTGCATTTACTCTATTTACCACTAAATTTACGACTACATTTAATGTACTTACTACTAAATTTACTCTACTTGCTACTAAATTTACTCTACTTAATACTAAATTTGCTCTAGTTAATACCATATTTGCTCTAGTTAATTCTAAGTTTACTCTAATTAATACTAAATTTACTCTAATGTTTTCCGTTTACCCCATATTTGAGGTTACGTTTACTGTAGGTGCGAAATTCCCTGGTATTCATAGTCATATACAAAATTTATTCTATTATCGTGTAAATGAAAAATATGCGAATATTGACATAGTCGGAATATTGAGTGTCCATCTCAACCAATCTACCCATAAAATTTGCTGCACTTTTTTATGTAAAACATAACAGTCATCAAAGCAGTGTAGAATAGGAGGTTTTTTTCTTTCATTTATCGTTTAAGTGAGCTGATAAATAATAAATAAATTTCAGAATTTTTTGGCCCATGCAAGTAGCCCAAAAACGTAGAAATAAAAAAAAAAATGTTTATGATAAATACCTACCTTAGATATGTATCTTCTATTATTACTTGAAACTAATAAATTTGGTTAAAATTAAATTTGAACTACCAGTTTACATTTTCAGTCAAAATGTTGAAATGTATGCTAGTTTTAAATCAATGATTTAGTTTGTCTTCAGAGCAATTATTATTTAAATACAACAGTGAATTATTAATAATTGGACACGGTTGTCAAATTTATCACTTATTAATATATTTTTTACAGTTTAAGATATCTTTAAACCTCCTACTAAAATATTGTTTGTCCAAATGTAAAATCACCGATTTCAATGAACATTGTTTTGATTATACTAGGTAGAAAAATATTAGACGCGTACCTAAGGATCCTTAATTTTTGTATTTTCGTGTGCTGCTTGCATTTAATGGTTATTACATACCAATAATTTATTTGTTTGTTTCTTGAGTGGATTCAAAATAAAAGATTGCTGAACGTATTAAGTGTTTAAAAAATTACAAAAACCAAAAGTCGATTCCAGTAAAGTAGACCAAAAAAAAATTTGTTTAAAAAAATTATGTTAAAAATTGCCAAATAAAATTGTAACTATTGATTCGAAATTCAAACTTTTTTCTTTATAATCTCGAAACGAACCATTTTATTAACGTTTTATAAATATAAATTCATTTTATCTCTTTTATACCTATACACACCTACATAAAATTACACTGAATGCAAAGTTGTATTAACAACAATCTGAAGATTTTCTACCATCAAATTACCTTGAAGGTTTCGGAATTCATTTATTATGCAAGGAAACCTTTTTGCTTCGGTTAACTTCTGGGGTTAAGAAGGAGTAGTGCACGGAATTGTGGTTTTTGCTTCATTATCATATCAACGGCGTTGATTGCTTTTATGTTTATCATCTTTAAATAAAAAGATCACATAAAATTTAATTTTAAAACCGAATAGCCTTCGCTAAATAAAATTTTAAAAAACAGTCAAATTTATGTATTTACAATTCAATTATTAATAATATCCCATACGCCAGAAGCACTTTTGTATTAGTATGTATATTTGTATTCTGGTTAAATTAAAAAAGTCAGTTTATATCCCGATCACGACCAGTCATAAAAATATTATTTTCTAAAGATATTCGGAAACCCTTTATAGAAGTCATGTTCTACATGTTATCTGAAGATTTTTCTATTCTGTGTGGTTCCCCTTAACTCCGTGAATGTCATTATCATGTCAAACAAAAATTAAGCGATATAGCTTATACATGCATCACTCAATAGCTCTACATATTTTGAGTCGGTGTACTAAATGGTCTATTTCTAATAAATAAAGTAAATCGTTCAGCTTAGCTGATTGGGTTTTATAAAAAGTATATATATTTGATATATTCTACATTTATTTAGCCCATAATAAATTCTTCGGAAGATTATGAGTAGCCTTTGTAAGTGGTTAAATAGATTTTTTTTTAAATTTATTTATTTGAATATTCCACTACTAAAATGATGTGTGAACAAGTTAATATAAGATTGATTTGTAAATGAACTGCACTTTTATAGTTATAGAATGATTTCTATCATTTTTTAAAAATGTTATCACTTGGTTTGTTTGTATTGTGTTTTACATTTTAACATAATGAACGTTATAAACAATATTTAATGTAATTATTAATTTTAATTTAAAACGAGTCTTACGTTTTAGGATAATCTTTGTGGTTCCATAGAAACTTTTTTATTTATTTATTTTTTTCATTATTTGAATATTTAACTGCAACTGAGATATGATTGTTGAAGCGCTATTTGAACAAGTACACAATGACATGTAAAGGTACCTCACCCAGCTAACGATAGTGAATTATTTGTAAATAGTTGGTGAAAAAGTCCATCAAATCCTTTGAGGGTAAGCGAGAATTGATAAGGAAATAAGATTAAAAAATAGTGAATTTAAAAATAACGCGAACAGTTTTTTTTTTTAATGTGTATTATTGATAGACCGTATTTTTCTAAATATGAAGATGGTTCCGGGTGCGGTCAAAGAGAACAAAAATAGTTAGAAAATATTTTTTCGCCCCACTTTGTAGAGCTTCAAGGATCAAAGATTTTAATTTTTTAAGAAACAAAAAAATTCAGGCCGCAAACAAGTTAATAAATCAGGGCTAAAAAAAAACTAAAAATATTTTGATATTGCAGGATAATAAGGTACAAAAAAAGCCAACTAAGGTAGGGTTAAATATATGGTTATAGTATAGAATAGAATTATATGATAAATAAAAATAAAAAGTTTTTTTTAAATAATTAAATTTTCGAACATTCAATTGACTGCCATTTTCTAAAAATAAAGGCTTTGAAATGGTAGAATCTTTTTACTCACATTCAAACCTTCTCCTATAATGGGTATCCTTTTTTGGCCTTGGCTCTAAAAATATATGTACTTGGCAAACTTTTTTATTAATGATATACATTTTTTTGGGAGAATTGTTTAAGAGTAGAATTTGAGAGGAGCCACATAGCTGAAGTCAATAGGTCCGTATAGGTCTGATTATTTTTTAAATGATTTAATTATTGTTAGGAAGCTTAGATGATTTGGTTTATTATAGATTTGATTAATATTGTTTTATACTTCACAACTTTTTAATCGATTTCAATGTGTGGATTTCATCTGCTCTTTTAAATCTAAAAGTAATGAACAAATATTCCTTTAATGTCCCTTTTGAAGTGTTAACATGCAGGTTACATTGGCGTTCCAGTTAGGAGGTTGCCTGGTCAGCTAAAGGCAATCAGAGAATTAGCCCAGAGTAAGAGTCTAGTTGACTGGAAAATGACGCCCTGGCCGTGACTCAGCAGTAGGCTCAGCAAGTTGACCAAAAAAAAGTCAATTCCCTAATTATTGGAGTTCGGGTTTTACTTTAAACTGCTAACCTCTAGCCGTGCCCCAAATAATCCAAATGACATATTAGTGACCTATAAAGGTGTTCCTTAGACAAATATATATTTAAAAAATCAGATATTATTGATATAAATATATATTAAAAATATATAAAGATGAAATATGTATATATAAAAAGGAATGGTTGAATGTTTGTCCACAATAACTGCTGGACCAATTTACTGCATACGAGTTCTATCTCGTCAAGAGAAGATTTTAAAGCTAATTAAATCCCTGACTTCTCCGGTAAAAACTATTTATGAACAAAGCTAAACATTATAAAAAAAATATAGACCTTTTTTTAAATGTTATTATATATTAATTGAATTTTTTTCCCTGAAAATTAAGACTGAAAAGTTTAAGTTATGAATAAAAACCGTAAAGCAGGCCAATTTCGCAAAAATCAAATTACATATATTCTTAGCGTCGTCTGAAACCTGTAAATACCATTTTTCAAAAAAATTAAAAATTAGAAATTTTCGAACTTGATTTATTTGGAGATTGAAAAAAAATTCATGGATTGCGAACTGTTATTTGCAAATATAAGATTGAACTTTTAACCATACGTTTAACAAATTTGTTCTGGAATTCAGACAGGCATCAATGAACTTGTTGATGATGTTAGGAGGATAACCGGACTTAACATATGATACTTTGAACTACAAAAACAGCTGAAAAGGCGAATACTTTCTTGGAAGATCAAGCTCACCATACATTTTTGGTACGTTCGGTGATTCTGCATGGGTCTGAGTATTGGACATCTAAGGCTACTGAAAGAGAACTGATTTTCGAGAAAAAAAATTCCCCCCCGAAATTTCGGGGAAATATTTTAATACGGTGTAATATTTGGAAAATAATAGACGCAGTAGCTAGGAGCTATCCAATGCCATCATATCAGAACATGCAAGCTGAGCTGTTAAAATTATGCAAGGTAAATCGCCAGAATAAAGGTTGAAGAAATGTACAAAAACACTATTGACACAGGCAATATATGTAACAAGCAGGAGAGAGAGACCAAAGAAAGCTTAAGTGATCGAATGGTGTGGCAAGAGACATTGTATATATCCAAGGAGTCAGGGACTGAATGGCGTCAGCACAAGACCATAAGGGAAAAAACAGAGGAAAAGGAGGAATCGGTAGGAAGAGACCAAGACGTGTAACCAAAAAAAAGTCTTTGAATTGATAAAGAACTGAAAAAGTATTTTTACTAATAAGGTTTAGTATCAAAACTTCGTTTCGATGAACCGAAGTTTTGACGCACCGACAGGTGCCATGAAACGTAACTAAAATACTTTAATTCTGCTAAAATACATGAATCATTGATTTCACTTCCTTACACAGTACAAATCAAATTTGTGAAGATATTCCAATCGATTAAGATATAAATATAATAAACTGTTGGTGGATTTTATAAATATAATACCATCTAAAATAGTTTAAAAATACTGAAATAGTGAACATTAGTATAGATAATTAATTTTTAAGGTTTTTTTCCTTAGAGGTTGTATTGTTTTAATTTATACGTTAAATAGAAAAAATCATTATTGGATTTAGCAATATAATTAGGAAATACGTGGACTGCACGTATATACGAGTACGTACCTATCATAATTCGATTTTTACCAAAAATTTGAGTTCCAAACAACGATTTACTGTATATGTATTATCACATTGAATGGAATGTTTCAATCCAAATATCACTGCTCAACAAAATACTAACATAGTTAACATAAAACTTAAAGAATACAAGATAATCTAGCTTGGATGATTTCTGGATAAATTATCAGTAAAGTTGTAGAATGTTTTCTTAATTGAAGACGAAACAACGCAGCGTGCAATCAACACTTTCTAAGGTTCGTTAGAGCAGAGGCGTCTTCAACACGTGGTCGGAATATCTGAAGAATACACAAAAACATAATCAAGGGAGCCTTAGGGCAAAACTACGTACCCGATGTGAGAAGAGAACATAATAAATAGATGAAAAAGTAAGTTTGAAAATATTTTAATAATAATAATTTAATAATAGTGATTTTAATAAATAAAAAGTAATCATCTCATAAACAAAATACAAGTAAAATAAAAGATAAGAGAAAATACAAAATTTATTAATGACATTAAAAAAAAAATAACAATAGTGGAATAATAAAAGTAAATAAAATAAAATTGAAAACATCTTAAGTACTTTTATAGTTGTTTTATATGGTTAGAATTATTAATTTATTTCTTTAGAATATCTGGGCTCTTCTATCACGTTTGTCATTTTCACCATGTAACGAATATTTTGAATGTTACAATAAAAATGTATGATTTGTCATAGATTTCAGTTTTATTAAGAAACAAGAAAATTCAACTAGTTATCTAATCAAATTTATCAAAAAATCAGAAATGAAACCAGCTTGATTTAGATAATGTAAATCATTAACGGCTCAACGACAAACAACTCGTTATTTATATTTGCGAACCATATCAAAATATATTAATGAGGTGTAGATAGTTGACCGTACATTAATGCTTGGAGAAGTTTGTCGGGGAGTGCGGTCTGCAAAGAACAATATAAATAAACAAAACCATATTTATTTATTTGTCGGGGGGGTGCGGTCAGCAAAGAACAACATAAATAAACTCAATTTTTTAAACACTACTTGCATATCTTATATTATACATATCTCCTTTATTATATTTCATCTGTCACTGTTTTCAATTTATTACCATACAATTCCACAAATATCAATCAATTAAAATTTTGTACTATTCAATTATCAGTTATCAATTTTTTATCATTTATGATTTAATTCAATATTTTGTATAACTCTAAATTTGTTTGTATACTATTCCTTTTCAATTGTATGTTACTTTAAATGTTGTTGTTATCTCTTTTGTTCTATAGCCCTGATGAAGACCTGAACTCAGGTCGAAACGTCGGCATAAAATAAATAAATATGGTTTTGTTTATTTATGTTGTTCTTTGCTGACCGCACCCCCCGACAAACTTCTCCAATCAAAATATATTAATTTAAAATGAATACTGAAGTATAAATATCGTCCTTTTGCACGATTAAATTTTCCTTTACCTAATTTATAATTTAGTCAAAATTGGATTTTACTTATATTTATTATAAGTATTTAGATGTGGAGCATACTAATACATAAGTTATTTATATATGAATGCGAAATAAGAAAAAGTCAAATTTGTAATTATAAATCATGATTAACCGATTCTTACATCAAATTTCTAGCATGTTGTTTTTCAGCCGTGATAAAACGTTTGCAACATTAAAGTGATTTTTACACTTAAGCAGCCATTTGTGCATAAGCGAATCCCTTACACACGAGTTAAGCGAGAAATCTCCTCCCTCCCTTAAATTAACATAAATTGTTGTAAAATGAAATTTATATAACCTATTTATTATCTTTTACATTACGTTAGCAATTTAAGAAAAAATAGAACATTATTTTTCACAAATTGCTTTATTTATTTTTTTTTTTAAATTTTAAATTTGTCTGAAACGTTTCGGCCCTTAGTCCATTATCAAGGATACCTAAAATATTCATATAATTTACTTACTATTCTCTCAACATGTAACATTATATTTCTACAAACATACCTCACAATTGATTTGTCCATGTTATGTAAAATATGTTCTTCATTTGCAGGCTAATTGCCCGAGTCAATTAACTTTAAAAACAAATGTATTTATCAATTAATATCACACAATTTCTTTTATTAATTTGTGAGATTTCGTGATAATAGTGCAATTGTTTACCAAAGAAAATTTTAAAAAATTTAAATTCATGCAATAAGAATATATATTTTTGTTAAGTATATGACTCTTTTTTAGAAAATTAGTAAAAGAAACTGGGTAATATATTTTTTCTTTAAATACAATTAACTTAGGAAATAAGCCTGCAACAGGAAGATAAAATTTTAAATATAAGTAGATGGTCAGGGTTGCGGTCAAAAAAAGAAGAACAAATAGTTCTGTTCAACCGTTCGCTTTGAACCGCCCTGATGAAGCCCTGCAAAGTGGGGCGAAACTTCGGACATTAAAATAGTTTTAAACTATTTGTTCTTCTTTTTTGACCGCAACCCTGACCATCTACTTATATTTAAATTTTTACGGTCAACTATATACATATACAAATTTTAAATATTTTATTACAATTAATCAATAACCGAAAATAATAATTAATATTTTATAATTTACAGAATTAATTATGGAGCCAGAAAGGTGAAGATAACAAATAAACTAAAATTGTAGAAAATATTAAGAATTCTAATTTATGAAGTAAATAAAAAAAATAACTTAAAATTAAAAATTAATAAAGAAAGTTGTACATTATCATTATGATCTATTTAATTTTCCAAGTATTATCAAGCGAGAGAAATGACATTTAAACTAATCCAAAGTTTGCTAATATACATTTTTTAATTCCACGGCAGTTTTGACTATGGCATAATTTGATTTACTTAATGGAGTTTATACAAGCAATATTTTATCAATAAGCGATTGCACTTAATATTATAAATTAAATTCTGTTCAGAAGGGTTTTTATAAAAACATCTGGCGAGACATTATTTGATAAGTAGTTGCGTAGCTTTTAGTAGTGATTGAGTTTTTATATCAAGTTTTATTTATTCCAAGGACCAACCTTTTTGAATAAATTCACTTTTTTCTCGTACTCCATTAATTAGTTCTATATATATTAAAAAAAAAAAAAACTAGAATCTATAAATAATCTAGCTTACATTATTTCCTACGTGTCACCTCAAAGGCCAACCACATCTTTCATTTTGATTAAGTTTAATCAAACTCATTTATTTTACTCAATTTACAAACCACCCCGTTGCTTCATTGTTACGATACAAAACTAATCCCAATATTTAATTTGTTTTCATTTACCTCATTGTTTTTTTTTTCATTTTTAATTATAACCCATTATGAGGATCAGTAAGGTTTACCATACACTAGAAAAACTAATATAAATAACATGTTAAGTTAAAAAAAAAATAAACTGTTATACAAGATAATTCTTTTAAAAATTCAAAACCGGAACTTATTTATAACTATGCGTATAGGGTAGTAAGTATGGGGATAGATACACCTATAAGATTCTACTCGAATTTTCGGTCGTAATTTATTATAATTAACATATATAATGAGGTAACCTATAAGAGTTTATAGTGTTTGTTTATAGCTTTGTGCATGTTCATAAATAAAAATTAGCATTACAATTTTCAATCCTTACTGACACGCGATGCGTGGATTATTGATCATTCATGCAATTATTAGTAGCTTTACAGAATACCAACCATTTCGTGCATTCTTCAATATTGTAAAATTAAAGAGAATTTTTTCTTAATTTATTATTATTAATGTTATGAGGCATTTCAGTCTTCTTGTCGGATTTTGTGGTGATTTTTTTCCAGTATGTGATCATTTATTCTTATGATTACTCGTATAAGTAATGAAAGTAAAAGATTCTGTATTTTTTCAAAGTTGTTACATGTAATTTCCAGCTCAGACGTCTGTCCGTTGTGATTCTCTACTATGGTGTATCTGTTCTTTTCGATAACGGGATTTTTTTAAGTGTTAACTTCTAAAATCTGCTACATTATTTTATTTACTTACACAATTCACTCACAAGTGTTGGAAAACATGATCGCGACAAGCTCTTTTGCTCAAGACCCAAAACCAATCTTCCGTGAGCCAACGTATTAAGGCTTTGTCTTCTGATACCATTGAGAAGTTTGTAATATTATTTTTGGCACATTGAAAATCTTTATTATTTTACTGATTATGAATCATAATTATATCTCTATCAATTTCAATTTTTCTTGTTATTCATGCTTGCACATAATCATAACTTTATGATAAAATTTGAGAAATAAAAAAAAAAAAGTGATTTAAATATTTTGGTACTAATTTCCGATTCGGCTATGCTTATGATGTTATAAAAGTGAATTTAGCATTTTGTCTAGTTGGTTTCAATTATAACAAAGCACTAACAAAATTATGATAATAAGCAATGTTAAGTAAAACTATTACTTATACTTCTGAACCATATAAATTAAAATCAATAAAATTATACAAAACAAAAACATTATGACATCACTAATAACTGTTTAATGGCACTAATTGATCATTTTCGGCAAAAATATGGAGATTTAAATACATTGGTTTAAATTAAAAAATATTTTTTTCAAATAAAAAAAAGGTAAATAAATATTAATCATTGCTAGGAATAACATGTAGCTGAGAAAGTACGCACGTAAAAGAGTCTACTTTTTTTTTATACAAACAATAAGCTTACAGTAATAACAAATAGAATAATGTATTATGTTCTGAATAATAATAAATTATAATATTTTTTATTCAGAGTTTCTTATGTATTGTTTGGAATTTTGCTTTGAGATTTTTAGTGAATAATTTAATCATTTTCTTGTAGAAGTAAATCATCGAATGTAATTTCGAGTACCAATCCTATTTACATAATAGATGTAGTGAAGCTTCTGATCTAATGGGCGTATTATATTTTATTTATCTTTTTATAAAAAATATATTTATTTAAGTATTTGATGAAACATTGCCCTTTAGGTTTGTTGTTGATGTTCATAATTCTTTGAACGCATTATCTATTCGTTTTACAAATAATCGATAATGCTCATCTCATGCACGTCACATATCATTACTAATGTTAACTATTGATAACTCTCTGGCACGGCAAACCATTAACATTAGGGACATGTTATATTTATTTAGCTGGATAAAGCCAAAGACGGTAGATGGTTACATCGTATTTGTCCACGGCATATTTTTTTAAGGGATCCACCTTCAGCTCAATTACTTTAATAAACTTTATTAATTCATTCGTTTATTTGAATAAACTATGTATTTTTCTTATTTTTTAGAATTTCAGTAAGACTATTATATTTATCAATTTTTCTATAATGACTTACATTAAATAGTATGATAATAGGTCCAGTATGTTTTAAATCCAAATATTTATTTTTAACATATTTTTATTTAGTTTAATAACATACTAATCTTTTGTTTGAGTGTGGGTGACAATAAAAACACTAATTCTTTTGGTCCTTATATATTCTGTTCTTGTGTATATACTCCGTGTCACTTATATCATTAAACTTGCCTTCATCAGGTTAAGACTCTCTTATCAACAAATTATAGTCATTCACTTGTACCAATCAGAATAATAATTTTCTATTCAAAATTTCATATTTTAATATTTTATTTTTATTTATGTATACATTAATAGAAATCAAAAATTGTAACCAACATTCATCGAAATATATGTTGCTTTTAAGATGCTCGATGAGTGCCAAAACGTCGGATAAAAATAAACAATGTTGAATAATAAGGATCAATATATATTTGTGTTTTAATTTAAATATTTACATTTATATTAAAATTAACTGTACACATAGCATGCGGTCTTAACTTAAGAAATAAGACAAATTTTGCTGAGTCATAATTATAATAGATTTTTTAACCTCCTCTCCTGCTTCTAAATCCGGATTACCAATAGAATGGAGTATATTTTATAATTCAACTTTTATTTAATGAAAATAAATATATAATATATAAGTATAAATATAAATTTAATCAGATTTTAAACCGAATTATTCTTGTATCAATAAAATGTTCTACACAGAAGCTACTTTTAAGGGCGTAAAAAAAAACAAAAAACATTGTCGGATAAATTCCCTTTTTTCTCCAGGGATGCTCTGTTACAAAAAACTCACCCACATGAATGCTGTGTCTCACTAAATTATATATAAAAAAAGAACACGTTTGTTTAATATCGAATTGAATTAGACGTAACCCGGAGACATCAACGAAATGATAATTTTGTGTAATATGCAGTTATGCAATTTTTGAAGTTCAAAGTTCTTTTTGAAAAATTGGACCTTTATATCAAAGTTAATAAGAACATAAACACAAAAAAAAAATGGATCGAAATAAGTAAAAAAAAACTGGCTATTTCCATAAAAAGACCTAACAGTTAAACAACGCTGCTTAAACTAACATTCTGATCAAGAATGTGCTTAGAAAGATTCGGATAGAATTTTCTTTTTTTTTTTATTATCTCTAGAAAAAGTCATGAAGTATACCTATTCCATCGGGAACTCCAGAGGTACCCTGGAGATAAATTTGGCAATCAACAATATCTTCAAAAAATATATCACATACCATTTTATCATCAGTTTGAGGGTATGTGTGTTTGTAAGATAATCAAAACCTATTTTTTGTGTGGAATAATAGAAACCATAACGCCTAGCTCTGCAAAAGATTTACTATAACTCGTACCTGTAAACAAAGTAACGACACTAAAAGCTCATTCATCAAGTAATTTTCTTTTACTATCAAAATAACAGAAGCTCGAACTTAATGAACAAGATTGTGTATTGCCTTTTCACACTCTTCGTCAACACTGTCACATACTAGAGTTTGACTTGTAGTAGCGGGAAAAGTTGAATTAAAAAATTCATTTATTATATACATTATATGAATGTATATGATATACACTTATATGATAGTATATGATTATGTATTTTATATATATTATTCATTCAAATATACAAATTGTTTTTATTTTTTGTATAGTATAGTATATCATTTACAACTAATTCTGAACTTTCATAACAAATTTAATATTCCAAATCATTAGGTGAAATTTACTTTGAGATTAGCCATTAGTCCTGAATCAGTTAACGCAAGACATATCATCAGGACCAGCTTATAATAGACATTTGATTGGGAGTGAACTCAACCGTGTGGAGCCCCATCAATCTCAGATCAACTCCCACCTCCCGCTTTGGTTTCGTATTTATATATCAGGCTAATATCTTTCTATTTTGGAGTATGTAATATATATAAGAAATAAATCGTTATAAAAAATATATAAAATAGCTCTTAGGAAGTGAATGATTTGATTTCCTATAAATCGCAGATTCATACAGATCGCTGGACTGTATTATATTGATAAAGACTAGAAGGGGGCGCCATATGCCACTATGATATTCACGTAACCTAACACCACCTAGGGTGTAAGCGGATAATTAGAAGCCAAGAGGGCGAAGAGGAGTGGGGGTGTGTTGTTGAGGGTCGAACGAGCCTTCTTCTTTTTGGTACCACGGCCAACTAAGTATGTCTGGCTAAGAAGTCAGCATCGAGCGCGCTAAGCAGAGAATGGCCACCTTTCTCCGTTGAGCAGAGCGGCACACCATCCATCAGGTGACCCATAGCATATGGGGCAGACAGCAAGTACCCAGTATCACAAGTAAGATCTTTTCTACCAACCCAAATGGCGACCCTCACCACATTATATTCACACCTCACCTATAGACCACTTTTTCCTCCATATCAAAATTATTACATATCAAACTAAACTTACTGTAATCTTTTTGGCCTCCCCCTTCTACCAGTTATTTCGTTTTATTTTAATATATTTATTTTTCTCAATATCACTTTTTCTAAATTTATTAAACCCCTTCTGATATTTTAAAACCTAGATCTGGATCTAATTCCTTCATAACTTAAAATTTGAGAAAGGTCCAGTCAAAACATTTGGCTATCATGGTAAAGTTTCAAAACAAAACATCCAGTCTCTCAAAAAGTTGGCAATCAACGCTTCTCCAGCTTAGGAACCATTAGGATTGAAAAACATCAGTTCTGATTAATCCGGACCTAACTTCAACAAGCTATATAAAATAAGTCATACTATCACTCCAAACCAGATTAACTGAGAACAAAAAAAACAAAATTTATGGAAGTTACATCACAATAGTTGGTCGGCAAAATAAAAACAAATAAAACTACTATTATACTTGGAGAAATAACGATTATAGTTTAATAAATAAATTGATATTTGGTATATTAAAATTATATTGTATTGTGGTACGGTAAGTTCTGTTAAGATTCGTTAGATAAAATATTTTACTTATCAGATTTTTTATTAAAAATTTTTCGTAAAATATAAATCATTCTCTTGGATATGAACTGGAGAAGGTTAAAAAATTAACAATACATTCAAGTGATAGACCAGACACCACTTTTATAGTTTAGCGATAATTAAATCAGAATAATTGAAGAGTTTATGTAGGCTGAGTGAACAATAGTTCACCCTGTATTGACTTAATTTTACCATCAATACACCTGACATTAAAAATAAATGTTTTTAAGGATTTGAAACCACAAGGTTTAATATCATGCTATTAAATGTAAATAATTATTAAGGAAACGTTATTAATTTCTATTTTTTCATCCGTTTTTAAGTTTTTCAATTAAAAAACGCAAAAATGGCACGTTTTTGATATTACGCACATCTTATTTTTCAAAAAATCACATATTTTTTCTTTAATAATTTATTGATATTTACAGAGAGAGAGAGAGAGAGAGAAATACTTTATTTATCTATGCTGCCTAAATACATTAGGTTGCTATCTCACACAGCATACTTGTCAATCCGTAATACATGGTATAATCAGAAAAAAAGAGATACAATAATAAGATATAATAAACAATTTTTTCCCCCTAAAGTTTCATTTTACAATCCATTTCGGTCTGTACAAGAAATACAAATGTTTCAATTCATTCCTATTTTTCTTTCTCATTTCTGCTCCTCCAATTTCACCCATTCACAATTTTTCAATTCACCCGATCAACAAATTCGCTCTCCGGAAGTCACCCTTCTAGATCCTCTTCAGTGACTCGCTAAATAAATTCAATATTAGACGGTAATGTGAGATCAGACCATCATTCATAGTCACAGCAGTAGATCAGTTTACCAAAAACAAACAAATAGATACATTTTACGAGAATAAGACTAATAGATTAAAAGGAAAATATAATAAAAATCCGGTTACAGGAAACACTTGAATGGATAAAAAAGTTTAAAAAAAATAGTATTAATAAAATAAAATAATTTAATGAATAAACACGTTAAAACATACAAATAGATAGGTCAAATAAACAAGTAAAATAAATAAATAAATAAAACAAAGAATAATCTCCGAGCTAATTCTCATGCAGGTGTATAATCCTCAGGGAGTCCAAAATAATATTTTCCGCCAAGATCGCAATATCCCCAATGCTAACACCTAGGTGTTAATATTACATAAAGGGCTGTCCGTAGCTCAGGTAGTTAGGCGCAGTCTTACCAATCTGAGATCTACTGGCGGCGCCGGTTCGAATCCGACTTTTTCATTGAGTAGCGGTCCCACAAAATGAAAAACTTGACCTCCAACCATGGTTAGGAAGTATATAACTCCAATGGGAGTCTTGGCCGAAGAAACAAAAAAAAAAAACAGTATTAAACAATTATCTGCTGATATTTATTTATAAAAATATGCATATTTATATAAACATATGATATATTATTACGCCCTATATCAATTTTAGACGCATTTGCTTATTGCTCGATTAAACAATCTTAAAGTTTTCTCTTCCCGTTTTAAGCTAATACCATATTTCAAAACTGATATAGGACTGTTGCTCCGTGGGGGTCTTAGAGGGCGGGTTAGGCGGGGAAGGATTGCTTTTTTGTGTATCGACCAACCTACTCGTTGTAATCGTCAGTTTGAAAAGCCAAATATGTAAGACAAACCACGGAGGGATTGCCTTTTTGTGTGTGAGTGTGTGTGTGTGTGTTATGATCTTATTAAACTTATCACTACTTACTGCATACATTTTTCATATTATTAGATTTTAATTATGAAGTAGCTACCTGATTCATTCTACTCGTCGGTTACATTTAATAATTTAATCTTGTGAGATTTACTTAAAATTGTATTTCTTGTCTTCTAGCTCGATCTTCTTTAAAATATTGTAAATTTATGAGACATCACACAAAATTGAAAAAATTGGTCTATAAATAAATAACTTCAAGCTTAAATTAAATTTGAGAATAAGCTATGTATCTAAATAAGTACCCTTCCATTAATTCCATGGCGGAGCCTTGAGCTATAGCTAGACTATACCACCTTAGCTGGACTGATATCAACACCTTATAATACCACAAGGCAATCAAAGGGAGAAGACTCAGTAAAAGTATATATATTAATTTTCAGGTTTTATATATGTATGAAGTACTAATTCTATTTTAGTGAAGGTTACGAAAGAAAAAAAAAATATTTGCATAAGCCATTTATTCTTCAATTAAACGCTAAGCTTCTATTGTTATTGTATGCTTTTGTTTAATGGCGTAAAACCTTTTAGTAATCAACACCTATCAAAGCTGATTATTATTTTCATTAAAATAGAGTACACTTTAATAGAAACATCTGGCAAAGTCTGAATTTGCACTTAAATTTGGTGTTATTTAAAATTCATACCATCTTCCGATAGAGGCCAATTCATGCTCGACCTCAACAAGAAGAATATTCATGACTTTGTAAAGTTCTAGACAGATTTGTATATTTACGATTCAGAATTAAAAGAAAATGTCGGTCTGATTTTACATATTTCCTAGTTAGCCAAGGGCCTTGCGGGCTGCTTGATGGCCTCGCTGCAATGCTCTCCAGAAAGAACAATCCAGATTAAATCTAAAATGGTTTGAATTGTTGATTCGTTGGGGTATATGAATTCATAAAGCAGAAGTATAACGAATAGAGAAATAGAATTGGGTAGGAAAAAGAGAAGATATAGTAAGAATAAAAAATGTCGATTGGAAGAAATTGAACTTTATCCATTTTTACAATATGATCGTACAATTTAACATTAATTCCTTATAAAAAATAATGACTTTTTTATAGTTAGCCTTGAGGATAGATAATTTGTTTATTTTAAATAACGAGCCATGTAGCTTGGAGTAAAACACATTTAACAATGAGCTGCTTTAGTTATTACTATTAGTTAATAGGTTGTCCAGATGTTTAAGCTGCAAAACATCTAAGACATCAGTGGCTAATCTATAAACTAATACTAATAATCTTAATATAACCCATAAAAAATATTTCTGCTAGGTACTTAAGTCAGTACGGCTTCCTCACAATTGATTTTTTAAAAAATTTTATTTTGGGACAAATGTCACCTGCGAATAAAAGGATATCACCTGAGAATATTAAGGATTTTAGGGTTAAATATTTATATACAGTATAAAGTATATTTTTCATTTTATTTTTTTATTTCATACTAGATCGGCCTGGTGGGCATGGTTAATGTAGAAGGTATTTTTTTTTTTAAATTGATTATGGGGAGACAAAAGACACCCCTAACTATAAGTTAGACGTTTGGTAAAATAAAGACTTAAAAAAAGAGAAAAGGGGGAGAGAAATGACCAATTCGGTTGCTACTCAAACATTGTCCTTTATTTTAATTTTTTTTTTATGTACCCTCCTGAAAATTGAAATAGGTTACTTATACATACATATAGTGGGGTATGCTATCTGTATAGCTGGAAATAAGGGATTGTCCTTTATTGAGTCCAGCTCGTCTTTAGATACATTTGAATTGCACAACTGACTGTAACTCCCCTCCCCCCGCCAGTGTACAAACATTCCTCGTAACTCAAAATATTACATAAATATACACAAACAAACACAAAGAAAATACAAAGAAAAACCTATACATTAAATACAACAAAAAAAAAAAGGAGGAATATATATATATATATACATTTAACCCTAAGAAAATAAAAACATCACTTTATGTACAAAACATAAATAAACAACACTATCTTTATAACAATCAAAAAGGCAACTAAGAATTTTCTTCAACAAAATTCTTCTGAAACAAATTTCTTCTGTTAGGAAGGGGTTGCGAGAATTCCAGGCCGTCAAGGTTTCGCCGATGTAGGTAGCTTCAACTGCTCCAAATGGACCGTCCTACGTTTTCTTGGTTCCTTTAAATTCTCTATAGTGACCACATTATGTTCTCTGATTGTGATCATCCTGAATGGGCCCTTGTATCTACGCTGCTTCTCTGCTACTAAGCCCGCTTCCGTTTCTGAATTCCTGAGTATCTTCTTCCGTCTCTAATATTTCAGATCAGACCTGATGCTTCTGATGATTCGCTTTATTGTAGTCGTAGGTTTTTTCTTCTCACTTACTGTTCATTCACCTCTATTGTCTCCCCCTGGCCTGCGTCTCTTCTTTTATACATATAGGGGCATTGCCTAGCAATATGCCCCCTCATTGCCACATTCAAAGCATCTCTTGCACGTCCAAGAGCAACTAAATGCCCACTCTTTCCGCAACCGTGGCACTCCCTGTCTTCCCCTCGACCACTGTTGGTGACTAGATTTCTCTCTTATACCATCTCCGTAGTCTCCTTCTTCAAGGGTTGGACATGTTTCTTGGCCTTTGGCGCTTGCTTCCATGAGATCTGGAGCACATTTCACAAACGAGCGCTCTCTTGGAAATCCTTCCTTCTTCCCTAACTTTTTTGCCAATTGAACCTTTAGTACTATTAATAGGAATTATACCCGACTCTGTATCTGGATTGTTTCCAACTTCTCGCTGAGCTTATCTCCAATTCAGTTGTAGCGTGCCAGGAGTTCCGCGGCATACTGTCCACTAGACTGTTTCGGTTTCTTCGTCTTTCGGACTATCATAAATATTTCTTCCTCTGGGGCCCACCGTCCTCCTCCGAACACCTTTTTTAATCTTTCCTTCATAACTCTCCAAGTGGTCTCTTCGTCCGTCTGAATCTGATTAAGGATGCTCCGTTCGAGGTCAGAAACGGCCTTCCCTAAGTCTTGGGAAGTTGCTGTGTGTACCTTTATCCACTAAAGTATTGTAGCGTGGGTTCCCACCAGAGGAATTTCCGGTAGTAGAGCGAAACCAGGGGTAGAGGAGTCACCTCCATGGGAGGTGAGTTTTCGACCCCATTTTGATTTAAACATTCTTTATTTTAAAAAGACTGTAATTTTTTCTTCTTCGTAAAGGATGCCGTTCCCCAGACTACACAGCCAGTATGAAGAATAGATTTCACAAAGGGCATTGTAAACAATGATTATTACATTTTTTATAATTGTTCATTTTACAATTAAATGACCGCAGTGGTTGAATAGTCATCAGCAATGCATAATATACAGCTGTCATCCCAACGAACCCTAACACTATCCTCACCACTTACGCTGATGACACGTGTGACCGCATTCAATAACAACCCTATAATTGCATCCCAAACTCTCCAAATACCATATTGCAACCCTCAAAAAATGGTGCTATAATTGGAGGATCAAAATAATTCCCAACAAATCATATTATATCACCTATACTCTTCGTCGTAAACCTGCCGACTGCCCTACCGTATGCTTTAATAATGTTAAAGCACCTCTTACCCCTGTCGAACAGACCCGGTACCTTGGACTACATCTACAAACGACTAGCCTGGAATCACTCAAGATTGAAAAGACAGGAAACAGCAAGTTGATTTCGACTATTACAGCACTTACTAGATAAATGGTGTAAACTTCCAATGAATTACAAAATACTGATTCATATGACAGTTATAAGGTCTATCTGGACATACGGAATTGAGCTTTAGGGCTCCACTAAACCTTCGGAATCCTCTTGTATCCAATCCTTACAATCAAAAATCTTTAATCTTTCTTACTTTGTCACAAATAAAATCATCCATAAAGACCTCAATGTAATCATCAAGATCCCATATGTAACTAATCTAGCCCGAATCAAATATCAATCCTTCCATTATAAACTCCCTAAAGAACAAAACCCTCTAGTTTCTAACCTTGTTTTTTCTTCTATTCCTGATAATCCTCTGAGGCGCCTGAAAAGAAGATGACCTCGAGACCTTCTAGTGTAGAAATATTATAAGAGTGCTACCAATATGGGTTGTGAACCAAATTTCTCGACATCCTGTATCACTCCATTTTGATCTTATATCAAATTTACTTGATCTATTTTTATGTAAATACAGTTGTAAATAGCAATAAATAGATCTTTAAAAAACAATCGAATGCAACAGAGTGTGGTCAAAAGTTTAATAGTTTATTTCGTCCCATGAGCATAAGTCCCGTAATTGAATATATTTGTTATAGTGTTGTAATAGTGTTAACCAACATGCCAATATCCAGTCGCAAACTAAGTTAGTTTGTGGTTAGTGATTTCAATGACAGACTAATTGCTTAGAGTGTTTTGCGGTCTGAATCGCAAAACTCGTGTTTTGCGAGAGTGTTCATGGGGTGATTAAAAGTTTCAAAAAGTAACAACCGAACTCTAACTCTTACTAAAGAACTTACGAAAGTATTAAAGTAACTTAGCCTTATTTATAAGTATTCGGCATGTTTCGATTTGCTTTTACAGTGTATGTTTTAGTTTTAGAGATCCACCACACAAAACCTATTCCTTAACATTCTTTCAAGTATAACAAAACCGTAGCTAACCATTATCCTAGTAATTTTATGTTATTATTAAATTTATAACCGGTTGATTATAATAACAAGTGAAATCAATTTCCTGACTGCTACCCGTAAGTGAAATAAATTCTAACCCGAGAGGTCGAGTCGAAACTAGATAACTTTCGTTAACATGGTTTGTAATTATATACATCAGGTATAAATGAGTTCCAATAAAACTAATTTTAATTATAATATATAATCCATTACAAAAGATTAATCGGTAGTATGGGACTCCAATGGGTGTCTTAGCCAAATAAAAAAAACCCTTGTTACCAACCAAGCGTCTTCTTCATTACCAGATAATCCTCCAAGGGGTCTGAGAAGAAGATGGACCCGAGATCTTCTCCACTAGAAATGTTATTAGAGTTCTATCAATGTGTAGATTTTCCATATATTTGTATCATGACATTTTAGTTGCGTATATTTGTATACAGTTGTAAATAACAACAAATGAATCATAAATAATTAAAATGTAATATATCAAGATATAAAGAGCGATATATAATAAAATAAGGCGATAAAAAGGCAAAAAAAGAAGTTAGAAATAGTGAGGAAGTAAAATTTGCCCCTTGTACTAGGCAAACATTTTTTTTTTTAATATCATACACATTTGGTCCCTGAATAAACATATTTACCAAACATAATGCTGAATATAGAAATGGTTTGGTTCAGTTGCAGAAGCATTTGAAAGGATAATGGTGAAGACAGTCTCTTTGACTATTTGGTTATACGCTCGGTTGATTCGTTACCTCCAGTTCCTCTTATCCTTGTTTCAGGGTCTGTAAGATGACTGTAACATCCCACGGTAAGGATCTTCAAACGCATCCTTGTGTCTATTAGACTGTCTCAGCAGGCTCTCCTTTGTCAATGTTCACATCGCCGCACATCTCTAGATCATCTAATTGCAAGTGTTTATATACACAATATTCACTATTTATATTGAGGAAAATATTCGAAATAGAAACAAATAACCAATAAAGATTTTTTATGATTGCTGAAGAGGGATATACTATCTCCAGCCTATATTAATCTGAATTTAACCCTTAATAATTCTAATATATCATTAAATTCTTATCTAAAATTAACATCCTATTGTATTTATAAAATTTGACTAATTATATAGTGATTCAGAGTACTTACAAACAGAACACAATGTTATCATTTAATCAGGAATTCTAATCCGTTTTCCAAAAAAAAACAGAGGGACATACCTGAAAAAAAATTATAAATGAAACTTATGATTTATTTTTTACTAAAACATGTTATAAAAATAAAAATTCTACCACAATCAGTGGCAATAAATATTAAAGCTGAACGTATTCAATCACACCATTTATACACAAAAAAGGTTAAAAAAATATAATAAATAAAAATTTAAACAAAATATGATTATAAAATAAAATTAAAATTTATTTAAATACAAGAAAAATAAAACTTTAGTGCAAAAAGTTAAAAATTAATACATTTGTTAGAAAAATCCCACAATTATTTCTAATAAGATCATAAATCTTTTTTGTTCATAAATTTTAAATTTATCAATTAAAAATTATCTTTAGAGTTAAATTCTAAAATTATTGTTCTAACAATTGAATTAAATGATAATAATATTCATTTTTAAATAATAGTATTATACTATACACAATAATAACCATATTCATTAGCATTTACTTAACTGATAGACATGTATTTACATAGTGTACCAATTTTCTAAACCAAGCCATTTTTAAGCTGCAGAGAAGGGAAAACCCCTCTCCTGTTAGCAGACATGGGATTTCCCAGAGGAATACATTGTGGCATACAACGATATTTTTATAAGGAAAATGTTGATCAGGTGCTCTCCTCAGCTTCCTATTCTGCTTGCAATTTGCTTTTATTATAACCCGTAAAATACTATTTGTAGTTGATAGTATTTTGATGATGATATAATATGTAGTACTAATTTCATTGTATGTAAATCCTTATTAATAACAAATTAAAACCTAATAATTACAAAATAATTTTAAATTCAGACTACTAACTGGCTATTTCGTAGTCACGATAAACGGTGTTCTACTAATATTTATAATAACCTAAATAATATTTACTGTAACATAAATAAACAATTTTATAACAATAATCTTTTTTAATTAAAAATAAGATCAAATATTTATCAAGCAACCACAGATTCAAAATGTGTCTTGTCGGTCAGATATAACCCTGTCATTATTCAATATTATTAATTAAAAATCCTATGGTAACATAATCGTAATATTTTTCAAGTTTCCAAATGTTTTGTTTTACGCTGTTTTTGAAGAGCAGAACATAAAACTTTACCGCTCTTAATATAGTTTTATTTGCCATCGTCATTTTCTTCTCTTTATCAATGAATGAAATAAATATATGTAAGAAACTGGTAAAGGCCAATTTTTGATTCAGCATTGGAGGTATAATTGATATTTAGGCACTAGATCAGGCCAGCATAACATAATGGGCTCCTTGATAGGAAGTGCTCACAGCGGCTTAGTACTCATGTAGTGCGTGGATGTTCGTCTCCGCTTCCTCGACCCGAATGATCATAAGGTGCGTTTGCTAAAGTTTATATGCGGCCTGAAATATCTAATCATAAAGTGAATATAAACTCCCCGGTATGTGGCACATCAGCTCCATGAAGCTAGCAACAAAGTATGAAATGAAAGTCGCTGAGAACATGTTAACCAGAATCACCTTAATTCACCCCAATGTATTTTTGCAATTTTCTGTTTTTCGATTTACGTACTGGTTTATGGGGCACAAATGCACGAATTTGTCGTCATCGATGTTCAGACGTTTACAATCTTTTCAGAAGAGCATGCTCAGGAAAATTGTTAAAGGGAGTTTTCTACAGCTGAAGAAAACAACGAAAAGCTACAACGTGCAGAAGAAAAGTTGTCTCACAACACAGAAATATCACTGACAGTTTACAACAATCGAGGAATGAGATAGTCAAGAAAATTGTACCACTCTCGGCTCTCTAAAGGCAGCAACATATAATAAGACCAGGAAAGAATAATTTTGTTAACGATGATGTAGTCTGATGGTATCCAAGCAGGCCCTGGACCATTTACCCCTTCCCACTTCTATTACATTCCTCTGGCCACAAAGACTTCTCTTATGCCTCTCACCTCTTTCTTCCTCTTCATCTTATGCCCATTCACCTGTGTCTCATAGGCTGCTCTGACCATCTATCCTACTGACATGACCATATCAGATACCAAAGGTAATTCTCATCCATGCAAAGGATTTACAACGAGCCCCGTCTTTTGTGGAGTTACCTCATAATCTCATCACGGATCTCCGCAGTAGACTCTTGATCTTTACCATAATGATCTAAAGTTTCCAGGAGTATGTCAATGTAGGGATGAAAATGTTTTTGTATATTGCCACCTTTGTTCATGTTGAAACTTCTCACTATTTATGACACCTCTTATAACAACCTAGAAAAACTTAACAGCAGATAGTATCATTTCTCTCTTCTCAATGTAGATAAGCCCAGGTGTGTTTCTAGATATTTAATTCTATTTGTATGATTTATTAATTTTTTCGTGTCCACGGACTGTACGCAAGGAGATTTCTTATGCACATTTTTTGGTTTCTTCTTCATTTATATACATGTTTATTTTTGTTACCTCTTTTTTTAGGACCAGTATATTTTACTAAAGTTTCCTTCCAATCCAAGTTTTTACTAAATCTACATAGAACAACTCATTTCTATCCTATTTTCAATCAGTTTTTTAGATGTTTGTCTTAAAGTTAACAAGAGTTTTTTTTTTAAAATGTTTTTTCAGCTACAGACGGCCCATACCGGGAGGGGTTTATCTACAGGTCACAAACGTATTCTAACTAAAGTGGGGGGTCAAATTTTTATTCTGTGGGACCTTCACAAAATAAAAGTTGAACCCCTAAAACCGGATTCAAACCGTCAGGTTAATTAATGATTAATGAGGTTGCTATGCTAAACGCCTTAAATCCCTCAAACCGAAAATAAGGTACTGAGTGCTCCACTGCTGCTTGCCATTACTATCCTCGACATTTACTCGCAGTTTTCTTAATTAAGTGCCCCCATCTAACAAGGTTGAGTTTATAAAAAAAATCTCTATGATTTTCAAACTTTATATTTTCCTGGTACCTTTTTTCTTTCCTGATTATTATTATTATTATGGCAATACACTGCCTGCAAGAACCCAGGCCTCCTCCACCACAGCCAACCAGTCTACTCGGTCTCTTGCTTTCTCTTTCCATCTGTCAACATTCAAAAGCTTCAAATCCTCTTCCATATCGTCCAGCCATCTGATCCGGGAACGTCCTGTTTTTTGTTTTGGATCTGTCCTGTCTTTCCTAATTAGGTTTATAAAAAATAGATCATTTTCTCATAAGGTTAGAACGCCTGAAATATTTATATATATCAGAGAGGTATATGAGTATTTCAGCTGTTATATCAGCCATTTTGACCTGCTGCTTTTCTATAATTTATATTTTGCATTTCTTTAGCCAATGTATTGAATCATTTATTAACATTTATACAACAATAAATAGATAGTATTTGGAAAGATCATTGGATATCACAATCATTGCATTTAAAAACGATTTCTACTTAAGTAATTTACGAAATATATCGTTGCTTAAATTGTGATACCTTGTATAAAAAATGTTAGGAGTTGTAAGGTGTCATAACTTAGGCGACGATTAATTAATTGGTGGAATTCAATAAAAAATACATGTTAATAGGATTCAAAACAGTTAGTAATTGAACCCCTGAATTCTTTTTCTACGAATCAGAAGTATGTGTATTTCAATGTTAGTTTATAACTATTTAATTATGAAGTGGTTTCTGTTCAAGTTTCTTTCCTCTAACAGCTAATCCTTTCAATTTTAACTATCTTAACATATTAATTCTAATATAACAGTTGCTTAACACAAAATAGAAGTATGTCCCCATAATGAAGTTTCAAAGAAGTCCTCGAGAAGAGACTTTGAGTAACAGCATTTGGGAGCCCCCTATGTCCGCTAGGTACTTCACAACACGACCTTTTCACGATTCAACTTTAAAAGTCCTATGAAAAGATTCGAGTTGAGGGTTGATGACGTCAACTTAATGCCTTTTTATTTTAAATAACCGTATATTTGTATAGGATCACTAAACAAATATAGTCATAATTCGAAATTTTATTATATCTAATAATAAAGATACATATGGTGATAAACTAAAGAATTGAATTTTTAATACCCTTAATTATTAATAATGCTTCTAAGTGCGTCAGAAGAAGTATAGAAATGAAAAATAAAACAATCCTTTTTTTATTTCACATATTATATTTTGATTTCGTTTATTTTAATTTATTTATTAAATATTAATTTTCAATTTTATATTTTATTATATTCATATTTGTATAACCTCATCGTCCTAAGACTCATCACGGCTGTGACTTAAGTACTATTCTTACGTGTGTACCATATTTCTGTGATTTTCCCTCTTAATAGGTTTATATAATTTCATTATTATAATATTCATCATGATTTGAATATTCACTTCTTCCGTTTAAATGCCCTTGATGTTCTTAATACTAGGCTTAACCTTTATCTTTAAATAAATAAACACTCAACTGCACTAAACATCTATATATAAATACTTACATTTGAAAATTTGAAAACTTCTTTTCATCCTTTATCTCAAATTCATGAAAACTGATTCACAAAGAATCAAAAGAAGTTCTGTTTTTAAGTTAATAACTAAAAGCAAAACAAGTAATTTTAAATACATATAATGCAATAGTATAGAGCCCATTTTCGGTTCTCGGGAACAATTGATATTGATGAATGAGGTTTCATTAATTCATTGAGGGTTCAAAAGAAAAGGGATTTCATGAAGAGTGATGAATAACAATACATATTCTTAAATACTTACTAAAACTTTAATAAACGTTATTTAAAAAAAAAAAAAGTGCGAGGTTTCGAAACCCTCGACAGAGGTACGTTTGCGGATTGGGACGGCTAAAATTGGGTTTTGAAGACTTTGACGTGAACATCAATACCCAAGTAGGTACCTCTGGGTAGTAAGTTGGGCCCTATGTTATCAAGCCCAAAAATTAACCGTTATTGAGAAAGCGCACGAATTGTCGCCTTGGTTTTCATGGGATACTGACACGACGATTGAGCGAACGGATCAGCAAATTTTTATTTTTGATAGTTCAAATCATTCAGAGCCGCTGGTTCCCACCGAACATTGGTAGCCCACCTTCAACATCCGTTTATGTATGGTTAAAATAATCTTACGGATATCTAAATCTTAACTTTAAAACTAAACCTTCGAATTCCTCTCGTATTCAATCCTTACAATCCAAAATCCTTCGTAAAATCCTCAATACTCCTTACTTTGTCACCAATAAAATCATACATAAAGACCTTAATGTTCCCTATCTAACCGATCTAGCCCGAACCAGATATCACTCCTTCCATTATAAACTTCCTAACCACTCAAACCCCCTTAGTTTCTAACCTTGCATCCTCTTCCATTCCCGACATTCCATTCCATCCTCCGATGCGCCTGAAAAGAAGGTGGCCACGACACTACACAGTTTAGTTTCTGTACACGCCTGTAACACTCCAATTTATTCTAGATCAGATTTACTAACTGTATTATAATGTACAGTAATAGCAAAAATAAATATTTAAAAAAAACAAACTTAAAAACTGAAATATTATTCAATGATAATTTCTCATTACGTGAGCTGTTACTTAAAGATACTTATTATAAAGTACGGAACTTTACCAATTGTATGTTACATGTTACATATCCATATAACTCAATAAATTAACTAATGCTGAGCTCTGTATTTGTTCTTTTGTTGTGTATTTATTCTGTATTTGTTCTTTAAAGTTCCAGGAACATTGTTGTCAGCTGGCTAACCCATAGAAGGCAGCAGCTACTCGCTCCCTGGAATTGTTTTCATAATCTAAAACCTGGAATAAACTAATCTTTAAATGATACAGGTAGCTGTCAAACCGAACTCCTGGATTCTATTAAAAATTCTAAACCGCTATTTCCTTCAATATATTTGATAGACAATCTAGCGATTTTTTTTTCTTTTAATTTTCTAAAATCCATAATTTTGAAAGGAACAGAACGATTATTAGTAATTTATAAATCTTGATATATAGTTTAAGGGTATTTTACTACTAAAATTTTATTAGTTTTAGGTAAAATTTCCGAATTTTATGAAATATTATAAACCCATATCCATGCATACATACATACATTACTAAACTATAATTTATTATTATTAATACAATACAATACATGAAAACAAACAACAAATAAATAGACATCGATAGAAAATATAAGGAAAACCCCTCTAATAAAAGATAAATTATATAGTTGACGTGCCGAAAACAATTTGTGGAGTTAGAAGACCTGTTCGTGGAAGATAATTTGCTCTCCGCAATTATATGATGACACCAGACTGCACCTTATTATTATACCGTTTTCGACTCAACATTCTTGTTTTCAACTATTTTATATTCTGTATTTTTTGTTTTCTATACAAATTGTTGAAGCTAAGTTATATTTATTTGTTTTTCTCCATTAATTTACTGATTTACCGAAATACATATCATTAACATAATAAATTAAAGTATGTTGTTCATAGAATTGAAAACATATTAAAATTAACTTTGTTAATGTTATTGGTTTAGAAATAGTTTATATTTATATTTATAT